>NC_043705.1:40301256-40380286 GCF_006229205.1 Suricata suricatta | reverse complement strand
GGGATGAGCACTGGGTGTTGTGTGTAAGCGATGAACCACGGGCATCTACCCCAAAGACCAAGAGCACACTAAATGTTAGCTCATCTGACTATTAATTATATTAAAGATAGATAAATAAAAACAACAATCTAAGTAATAAGGAAGGAAGGAAAAAAAGTCATGCTCACTGCGTCTCAGATGCTCTCAGTTCCCTGAAAAGACACTTTGAACCAACATGGCTCTTTCTGAAAGGCAGGCAAAGTCTCTCAGACAGTTCACTACATCTCGTGATTATCCATATTTTGCCCCGTTGGCCTTTTAATCAGTGAGTTTAAAGACTGAAAACGGGGCACCTGGGTGGCTCAGCTGGTTAAGGGTCTGACCCTTGATTTTGGCACAGGTCATGATCTCACAATTGCGGGGTTGAGCCCCGCACATCGTGCTGAGCCTGCTTGGGATTCTCTCTCTTTCCCTTTCTTTCTCTGCCCCTTTCCTGCTCATTCGCTCTCTCTGTGGGTCTCTCTCTCTCTCTCTGTGTCTCTCCCTCAAAATAAATAAAAGAATTTTCAAGAAACAAATAAAGACAGTAAAAGTGATTCGGCTCATTTCCCTTCCCCATCTATGTCAGTGCTGAGGTTCTGTGGTATATACAGAGGAACTTCTCTTCTCTTTTGCTTGCTTCTTCCCTTGGCTTTCCATTTCCTGTGACCTTTACCAATACTTATTAGACAGACACCTGATCTATACATCTTCAATACTCTCTGGTTGTTAAAGCTTTTCTCTATTTGGAGGAATAAACCTCAGTCTACATACGAAAATAAATGTAGAATTAATCTTACTATACATTGAAAACAGACAGTCCGCTAAAACTTCAAAGCTCTCCAGCACCTTCCCATCGACCTTAAAATGCAATCCAAACTTTTCAGCATGATCTACAAGAACCTATATGATCTGCTTCTTAGCTCCCCTTTCTATCTTCTCTTCTTTCCCTCTCTCCTTCATTCCTGCCACATTGACCCTCTTTCTCTCCTCAAACAACCCTATCACAGCCTGTTTTGGAGCTGCAGTAACCTTATAAAGACCCATTCAAAGTCAACAACATAGGAGGAAGGGGCAGAATAGGGGAGGGAAGAGAAAATGGCTGGGGTTATGTGACCATCCAGCATTTGGGGTAGGGTGGGGTGAGGGTCAATTCAACTGTAAGAAATGAAATGTGATAAAACTGTGAAAAGTAAAAGAAGTAAGGCTTGTAAATATCAAAGCCTAATGTATAGTTCTATTGACTTTGAACAGTATAAAAATCACAAATATTTTATTAAAATAAAAAATGAAAATCTATCATTAACTCACCCAGTTAATTTATGTCCCAGTCAATTCAACAATTATTATGATCATGCCAGGTCTACTCACCACAAATATATCTGCTGTGGTAGCCTATCGCTGTGGTCACAGAGAAGGCACTGAGCTGTCAGATGGTAAGGACACAGAATAGCTAAAATGAGGGAGGGGGTCTTAACTCCTTCAGCCCCGTGTCAGCACAGCACGGAGAGAACCCTGTATCCAATGAGACCATTCTCCCTTGTTCACAAGCTTCCTTCACATCTTTCAAACGAAGAACATAGACAGCTGTAACATTTCACCTTTGAAGCCAAGATCATCGAACCAAACAGGTCTTCATCTCATGAAACTACTTTGGTTTGCTTGTAAATTGCTCTGAAAAGAAAAGGTTCCTACTGGAATATATGATACTTATGTGCTGCTGTTCCAGAATCCTTCACAAGAAGTGGTCAGGTGTAGAGAACAGGACTATTCTATACGGGTGCTACTCAGGGAGTGGATGGGTCAGTCCAGGAACCAGAAGATGGGCTTCACTGCACAGAGTTGTTGCATATATTTCTTCTTCTCTCTCCAGTCCAGGTCACAAAATCCAAGTATTGCATATTTCACTGCCTTTCACTGTCACCACAAAGTGAATCCATCCTATGCAAGCCTGTGCACTATAATCGTAGTATCAAAACATGTATCAACAAATAGTATTAAGAAAGAAGGTATGAATTCAGCTCATCTTTACTCCTCAGCTTTGAAAAATTTATGAATAAAAATATGCCAAATCTATTATAAGAAATTTAAAAGTTGACTATAAGTTGGTATATGTATCAATCAGGCATATACATTCCACTTAAGAGATGACTGGATTTAGTCTCATGCTTCTTTTAAACACTACCATTAAATTAGTTACTTAGGCCAAGTACTGGGTCTTTCATATTTAAAAATACAAATTTTGGCACATAACAGCTACTTAATATGATCTCATTTGTATGGAAGAAGTTAACTGATCATAAAAGGTTAACAGCTACTAGATCTGTATCTCAAGGGAAGTCATGACATTTTCAAACTTCATAATATCTTAAAATGGAATGTCCATGCATCTCACATGTGCTTTGGTATCCAGGGCATTTTCATGTCTACTGGCCAGGGGCAGGACAAAGATGATTTCCTTGGGATTGGATCAGTTATCCTATGCTGGCTTTCCACCATAATTTCTGTTATATTAAGTCCACTAAACGACATCAAGGTAGTAGAGGAAGGAACACAGATGCCTGAGACCATTATCCTTTGCAAGTTCTTCCTATTATGGAATACAACTGACATCTTTTTGAAATAGTGAGGAGGAAGAACAAAGCAGACTAGTAGGTTGAGTGTTGGGACAACTTCGATGTGACTTTAAAATCACTAACAGCACCCCTCTAGGATTTTAACTATTTTTCAAAGCTCAGAAAAAATGTTACTTCTTTGATTAAGTTTCCTTGGTCTCTCCTTTATTATTGCAAAAATAAGGAATTTACTACCTCACTCTTTTTCCTTTCTATGTTTCCATAGCAGTTTGTTCATGAAGTGAACTGTGTAAGCTTATTATCACTCACTCAGTAGATTTACAATATTTCTTCCAAAGTGCCCCTAGAAATGGCAAAGTAAGTGGTCATCCACAGCTGGCAAAGACTGTAGCTACGTTCCTGAAGCAGATTATCCTTCAGCCAGATGACTAGTTTTAAAATTCAGGAATTACATATAAAAATACTTACTGTTCAATGATTTCTCTGGTTTTATTCCATCTTTCATAGTGCTAAGAATGTTTTGGATTTTCCAAGCTTTCCAAGCGTGCACCTCAATGATGCTGTCAAAAATTGTTCAGTACGTTCATAACCACTCCATACACTCTTAGTTCCCCCCTTTGCTCTAATACTCTTTAAAACACTATGACTACTACTACTGCTGCTGCTGCAACTACTACTACTACTACTACTACTACTACTACTACTACTAAAACCTATTGCCTGTCAAAGTAAATATTCGTCTTTACCTTAGTCTTATGCAGTATGAGAATACCATGCCTTATAACCAGAGATCATGGTTTTAAAATCACAAACTGATTCTTAACAAGATCTATTATAGAAATTAAGCATACCACAGTACAAAGCATCTTCTCCCTTTCTTTCTTCTCAAACCAACTTACAGAACTTTTAAAAGAATATCCAGGCAACTTTTCAAAGGTTTTTGAGTTATTTATTTATTTTTAATGGAAATGGCACGAACCATAATTTGTGGGTTCTTTGTGACTTAATTATGGAGCTATTATTAATAAGCTAGATACCAAAATGGCTTAAGAGCAACTTCTTTAACATGGAAATCTACTTCTGCAAATTTTCATCAATAATGGCCTCTTATCTCATTATCAATTGTTACACTTTTTATATGTGGCAACTGGGCTCATTAGTGATTATAAATCTTATTAGTTGCATCACTATTTGATAACCTAACAGAACTCTAGTCACCAGTATTATTGGCTGTCTATAATTACTTGCACTCTCTGGCATTCATGCCTTTCTATACCCCATGACACAGAGTGGGGCCTGTGACTTGCTTTCCTTACAAATGCAGCAAAATATCCTGTGCCATTTTAGGGCCTAAGCATAAAGTAGGTCTAGCAGCTTCAACTCTTGTGTCTTGGGGAGCCCTAAATTGCTCTGTATGGAGCTGGGTGGGCTGCTCTGTTGGAGAGACCACATGCAGAGAGCACAAAGAGGAGGAGACTCCGAGACCACATGGAGTAAAACTAAGGCCTTACTGTCTCCACAGTAAGGACCCCAGTTGATTTATTCCTACGAAACTGCCCTAACCATCCTGACTGAGGTGTCAGGCGTGTGAGTACACAACCTATTTTGGACATTCCAATCTGGCAACCATCATGTGGAGAGAGATGCACCATCCAAATTTCTGACCCATAAATTCATGAGAAAGAGTAAGATATTTTAAGCTACTTGGTTTGGGTGTAGTTGGTTACACAATAATAGATAACTGAAACAGGACTGTATTCAGTTATCATTGCTTCATTTTTCAAAAATAATTCTTTTAGGAACACCTGGGGGTCTTATTCAGTTGAGCATTCAATTCTTTTGGCTCAGGTCATGATCCTGGAGTCATGGGATCGAGCCCCGTGTCAGGCTCTCTGCTGGATGTGGAGCCTGCTTATGATTCATTCATATTCTCTCTCTCTCTCTCTCTCTCTCTTTGTCTCTCTCTCCCTCCCTCCCTCCCTCTCTCTCTCTCCCCCTCTGTCCCTTTTCCTTGCTCACACACGCTCTGTCTCTTAAAAAAATAATAAGAATTATTTTAAAGTAAAAAAAAGTTTAGACCAACTCAAATAAATATAGGACTGCTTAAGGAAAAGTATATATATATTTTTTTTTTTGCAAAGGAATGAGCCACGTGTGGAGCCATCTAGCATTCCGTGTTTCCCAATAATCTTCTTTATGTCTCTTTTAGAGAAAGGTGTGGATTCAGAAAACTTCTCCAAATAGGAGGATATACTTTGGATAGATGTACCTATATCTTTTTTTTTTCCTAGTATGCACAACTCAAGGAACAGATTGTAAAGCATTTGAGAGGAATGGATAGACCATACAATCTTTAGAATATCCTCTCTAAATGTTACTTCATACCACAGAGCTTTTGATAAATACTGAATGACAGAGAATTAGAGACGAATCTGGAGTGCAAGTGGTCTATGATCTCACATAAGCACTAGACAATATATTTTAAGTTATCTAAAGAAAGGAGAAGAATTGCATCCTCTTATGAAAGCTGAGGAAGCCACTAAGGTTAACAGTCTGAAGAAAGGCCATTTCTGCCTCCAAGGAAGCACAAGGAGACAAGAGCATGATTCTCCTTAAGAAACAATTTTCTATCTGCTCCATCACATAGATAAGTGGGTGATCAAAGCCTTATCTTCACCATGAGGCTACTACATAGCTACACTGATTTTAACTGCTCACATAACACAAATCTTAAGACAGATATAACCATATAACCAGAAATTCACCAGGATCATTACATCACTTTCTTTAATAAAACATTTGTAAAAAAAGAAATATCTTGAGCAGCATTACTTCAGGGAACACCCTCTAATCAACTAGTTCCAAAATATACATCCACATAACTGAAAGATTAAGTTGCTATACGATCTCAACCCAAAGCTGAGTAAATTATAAGAACTAATGGCTAAAATTCCACTGAGTTTAGATATCTCTTGTGAAACATTAATTTGGCACTAGGAGAAGGGTAAGTTGTTCATATCAAATTTGTACTAAGAAAACAGTATTATCTTCATGTAAGAGGTAGTATTTAATAATGGTCAAGAATTCTTCTGAAGTTAGACTTCCTATCTTGACTTGTGGTCTCACCTCATGGTAGACTTGTTACCTTCAATTTCTGTGGGCTTCAGTTGTCTCATTTGTAAAAATGGGAATTAAAATGGCATCAAATTCATAGAGCTTCTGTGAGGATTAAGTGAGAATAAACTACATTTAATGCTTAGCATAATGCCTGGTGCACTGAAGAAGGTCAATAAATGTCAACTATCTTTACTCTTTATTAGAGAGGATATATATCTAACTCGCCAAAGGGTACTAACAAATTATTAATGTAAAAATTACAAAGAAATTGAAACTAAACCAAATACATGTTGGACTTCACTGATCCATTAAGAGATTATGTCTACTGATTTCCTGAGTAGTATCAAGTTATCATAATTAATAACCAAAGATGCACTACATGTCGATAATTAATTTCTGTTCACAGAATCAAAAACAAAGAAATATCAATAAAACATCCAAATAAATTTAAATACATTGAAAAATGATAAAGGATAGAAAGATTTCCTGATCTTTTATTGAGTCTTTAGCCTGAGAAGACAGTAGTGACATGTTCTTAGGAGAGTGTAGAGGAAAACCTGTTGTAAAGAATGTTACATTACATTAGTTAAAGTTTTCAAAATTCAGTGGCATAAAAAGGTTGCCTCTTAAAAATGGAATAGACTACATTCCCAATACAATCAATAAAGACCAGGATTACAGATATGATAGAGTTAAATACATTGCAAAAGACTGAAGGCTGTAAGACAATTTAGAATTATCTTTGACCTATTCTGGATCCCGGAGACACTTCTATTTACCTTAAAGAGTAAGGCAGGGAGGTAGGGGTGTTCTGTGGTACCCTTGGCTGCCATAAAGAATATGCTGTTTGGTGTAAAAAAAAAAAAATCCTTTAGCCAGCCCGGCCAGGCTCAGAGCTCTGAGGAATAACTTATGGTTAAAAGAGGGAGAAGTAAATGGGAAAAAGTCAACAAAATTGGTAACACTTTTTATGGAATTCGTTCGTTATGGGAGATCTAGAGAGATCATGAGAATGCTCAGTTCCAAGGTCATAGAAAACTCCATCCTCTATCATACAGCAAACAAGTTATTAAAAATCCAGAGCTTTTTGCACCAAAAAAAAAAAAAAATGGATTTTAAGCACTTCTATAGAAACAAATACTGTATCCTTCCTAAGCCATTTACAAATATTAATTAAAATAGATACGTTAGAGGGATGTCTGGGTAGCTCAGTCAGTTAAGTGTTCTACTTTTGATCTTGTCTTGTGGTTTGTGAGACAGAGCCCTGCATGGGGCTCTGTGCTGACAGGGCGGTGCCTGCTTGGGATTCTCTCTCCCTTTCTTTCTCTAGCTCCTTGCCTGCTCATGCTTATTCATTCTCTCTCTCAGTCTCTCTCAAAATAAATAAATTAAAACTTAAAAACATAGACACATTAGAAATAGCTTACTCAACCAAAAGGTGGTTGATAAGTTAGAAAAGGTGAAATAAAGAGAGATTATTAACCAAATAGAACCTTAGCAAATCTACTCAAGGACTTAGATCAGAAATGTCTTTAGTGATCAGTTTAAGACTTGATAAACTAAACAATGTCAAATAATACATTAGTGACTGCAAAGGATACCTGTACATCTATCTAAATGGCCAGCAACATTTTTTTCCTCAAGCATATTTTAAATTTATACATAAGATGAGCTACACTAGCATTTGGATTAGTCTCATTATACTAATGTAATCTGAAGCTTATTCTCTCTGGCTGACTTGGGTCTTCTTCTGTTTTGTCTTCTACCTCAATGTATACCACATTCATATAGACCAGAATTTATTTGTTTTTAAATTATTTTATATTTTAGACCAGGTATTACTAGGTGCCATTTCCTAACTTTAATAAAATCAGTATTTCCTAACTGTAGGAAAACATGTTTACTGCGACACCAAGCATGTTATTACTGCAATGTTTACAGGGCTTTATTTACTTATAATTAATTTTTGTTGTTGTTGTCATGTTAGTTCGGAACTAGTTAACTCCACTTGCAGCACGATTCTAGCTAATTCATATATGAAAAGAAACAGTGTCAAGGAAGAAATAAACTTAAATGAAACTCCAGCTGTCTACCATGCAGTAGCACTAGAAATAGAAAAGAGAACTTGATTTTAAAATGAATTCTGGCATGATTCCCTCTTCTTTAAAACCTGGCATAAAATATGACTTGGGGAGTGAATGCACATTTTGCAAAGACAGCAGGTTATTTCGGTATTTAGTGGGTGGACAAAATGAACTGCAATCATTTCTACAAGAACTTCAACTCATGAAGGTGACAGTATGATCTTGTTCCAAATAAACCACTAGAGAACACAAAGATGACTGTAGTGTCATTATTATTCCCTGGAGAGCTAGGTGGTTGGGTGTTAGCAATGGAAAAAAAGCTGTGGAGGTCTAGGTCAGTGGTTAAAATCTCCTAGAGATTTAAAACTAAAAGTTTTTTTTTTCTTTTTTGTTAACTTTATGTTAAGGGCAATGTCAATATTGGTAGTGTTGTTGGGGAGACCTTGCTAAATAGGTGAAGGCTTCTACTCTCCTTCAGTTGAATATTTTAGTGGTCACTGGGCTGAACAACCATATGGGTCAAAAGGTGACCCATTGTTTATAAATTTATTTCAAAAAGAAAAGTACCAATAAGAGTATTTTCTCCCCTCCCCATCTGAAGATCTGGTCCTACGTAGTAAATCTGTATTTGTGCATGCATGTGTGTGTATTAGAGAGACAGTGGGAGAGACAGAATGAAAATCAGAAAGAAGCAGAACAAAGAGGGACACAGATAATTATAGAACCCATTGGTTGTGAGAGAATTGTTGATATTTTTGTTAATTGAATCTAAAATGGAAGACATTTCGGGGCAACAATATTGTAGTCTGAGTGTTTGTCTCTGACATCATGTCCACAAATACATATGTGATTTATATAACATAGGTAGCTAAATTAGAGGATTTGGGCACCAATATTTTTTTCCCCACTTAAATTGTACAGATAATTGGCTCCATTTCCTCTATAGATTTCATGGCTAGATAAAACTCCTAATGAAAATTGGTTAGGGTTAAGTCCTTTAAGCAAAAATGATTCAGTGTAACATCCAGCTTTAGAGGGGGGAAAAGAAAACTGGGAAGGAAAAACAAAACAGCATTTACTTCAGTTCAAGCAGCATTCATATTAACCTACAACTTGCCAAGCACCTAATTAACTCCAGAGGATACACTGACTATATCCCTGCCGGTATGGAATTCATAGATGTGGGGCTACACAGAGTTGAACCAATTCCCTGAACCAGAGAGGAAGTCGAATTATCTGATAGCAAGCTAGTAGATTCTGATTCCTTCTTCCCTGTCCTTATCCTCCTAAGAATTTTTCTAGCTTTTTAAAACAAAGTTTCACTTTGCTCAGTCTTACATGTCACTCACAAATCCTCCATTCCCCTCTTCCCATGCGCCTGAAGAGTATTTAACGTTAGTGTGGAGAAATGGGCACATCCATTGGATATAAGCAAATCCAATTAGGATCTTATATATCGTTTTATGAAAAAGGTTTTATTTTATTGATTATGTCAACAAAAATAGATGCTATTTCAGCCATTTCCCACTGCGTCTTCTTTCCACTCTCTTTCTTTCTCCACTGTTTATAAAACACCCCAGGTGTCTCGGTCCTCTTTCCTTCTTGACCTTTTTCTCCACAACTTGTCACTTCCGGCCTTGTGCTTTCTTCCCTTTATCTTAAGTGACAACTGTCTCAGCCTAGAGAGCCACTGGGATACAGCAGAGTGAAAACTGCAAGCTGGAAAGTCTGATTTGCAGTCTCAGCTCTACCAGGAACTTCTGTGCAGACCCAGGCCAGCTCCGGCGCTGCTCCCTGCACTCACCAGGCTGCCCCTGCAGGGGGCTCCTTCAGAGTTTTCTGCTCTGGGCGGGGCTGGGGGGCGGGCACTCCATTACTCCCGAGTATTAGGTTGGCCCACTCACTCCAGTTCTTTGGCACGGCTTTTTTTTTTTTTTTTTTTTTTTTTTTTTTTGGGCACGGCTTTTATAGCTAACTGTTGGCTCAGTTAAACAGTGGGCCGAATGCATGAGACAGTATATAATCAAGATCAATTTCTTCAGTTAGATCTTACTGCAGGGCAGCCTGTGATGGACAGTGTTAATAACTGCTACAAGCGATCTCAATGGCAAGTCTCTGCTTTCATATATGTCAGCAAATAAATTGTAAGCGGCTTTACTTTATGTATCTAACCCAACCACCTCCCTTCCTCTGTGAGACTTTTGGTTTGCATCTTAATAAATGTTAATTTTTTTCACAGTCACTATACACCTTATTTAAAACTGATTATGAAAAACAATTGTTTATGGCCTCCATACTCCATACAACTTCAATCTTAACACCCATATTTCCCAATAATATATTTTTCTTGCTATTTCTAATTGGTCAGTTGTAGACATTATCTCCTGGCTTGCTATTTTAACAGAGGAGGCTTGAACTCAATGATACCTCCACCCCAATTTCCTTTCCCTCCAAACTCTCAATAAAATTGTAGCAAAAGACCACAAGCTTTCATTTAATCAAATGATTACTTTACATTATTATAATTACATAACTATCTTTCACTGTCAAGAGAGGTAGTATCTTTTTCTTGTTCATCTTTTAGGTTTTCCTGAAGTTAACAATTTCCTCACGTCTCACCTGCATGAATCGTGACTATGATCATGGTCGCACCATCAGTCTCTTAATGCTACTGTCATTTGGTAAAACACAACAGATAATCTATCAGATTATGTCCTTCATTTCCACTTTTTTGTGGTCCCTGATATTTCCAAGTTCTGAGATTTTACATTTCCATAGAAGGAATTTACTCTCGTTTTGCAGCTTCTGCCTCAGAATTCGGTGACCCCTCTGCCAGGGGCCCTCCCTGTTCCAGAACTCTGTAATACATTCACCACCTTTCCTGTTTCATTTGTCCCCCATTTTATGGGAGGCTTAGAGGGGAGAGGAAAGAAATATCTCTATTAGAGCTTCTCTGATTAACCAGAAGTCTCCTTCCTACACTCTTTTGTATTCTACACTGCTTGACAAATTATTTTACAACCTCAATTTCATTGTATGTGTAGTAAGTGCCCTGTGTGAGAAAACTGGACAAATAAGTGGTTTTATTCAAAGGGGGGAGGTCTGATGTTAAGATTTCAGAAGAGATGCTCAGGATGTACCATGAGAGTAGTCTAATGACCTGAAATGGAAGGTGAAGTCACTGGCAATGGAGAAGTCAAAGAAATGAGAGGCAAGCAGGGGGAAGAATCATCATCTCTTGAGGTAAAAAAAAAAAAAAAAAAAAGCATAAGTTTATGGAAATTTGTTACAGTGGCAAGGGGAAACAAATGCAGGGGATAACTCTACTATTTTCTTCCTAATTGCTTGCTTCCCCATTGTGTGTGTGCACATGTGTATATAACATACAAGCATCCAGCTCATTCTCTTTTCACTATTTAATAATCCTGCATTTAAAAAAGTATGTTCTTTATCAACCATTCTTGATCTGGTTTCTGGGTATTGTAAGTTTTTCTCCTTGGTTCAGTAGCCTGGCAAAATTACTTAGTGTGTGTGTGTGTGTGTGTGTGTGTGTGTGTGTGTGTGTGTGTATGTGTGTGATCTTTGTTTTCGTTTTTTTTTTAGGTTCTAGGATCTCAAAGGAAGGTTCAGTGGCTCACTTTACAAGGAGGTAAATTGCTGGTATTGTTTTACGTATCATATAGTATCTATATGGGAAATTTTTATACTTCTCGTTTACAAACTATGTAACTCCTTCCCTTTTTTTTCTTTTATTTGCTATAAATTAGTCCCATATTTCCCTGACTACCACTTGGAAATAAAGCTAATTTTTCTGTTTATTTCAATTTATGAGGGTGTAGCCATCAGTATTTAAAATATTCAGATGTCCACTATCACCACTGTTATTTAACATAGTGTTGGAAGTCCTAGCATCAGCAATTAGACAACAAAAAGGAAATAAAAGGCATCCGAATAGGCAAAGATACAGTCAAACTTTCACTTTTCGCAGATGACATGATACTCTACATGGAAAACCCCATCAACTCCACCAGAAGCCTTCTAGAACTGATCAATGAATTCAGTAATGTTGCAGGGTACAAAATCAACGTACAGGAATCAGTTGCATCCTTATACACTAAAAATGAAGCAACAGAAAGAGAAATCAAAAAACTGATTCCATTCACAATTGCACAAAAACCCATAAAATACCTAGGAATAAGCCTAACCAAAGATGTAAAAGATCTATATACTGAAGACTTATGGAGGAAATTGAAGAAGACACCAAGAAATGGAAAAACATTCCATGCTCATGGGTCAGAAGAATAAACATTGTTAAAATGTCATTATTACCCAAAGCAATTTACACATTCAATGCAATCCCCATCAAAGTTGCACCAGCAATCTCTTCAAAGCTAGAACAAACTATCTTAAAATTCGTATGGAACCACAAAAAACCCCGAATAGCCAAAGTAATATTGAAGACGAAAACCAAAATGGGAGACATTGCAATCCTAGACTTTAGCCTCTACCACAAAGCTGCCATCATCAAGACAGTATGGTATTGGCACAAAAACAGACACATGGACCGGTGGAATAGAATAGACAGTCCAGAACTCAACCCACAAGTGTATGGCCAATTAATCTTTGACAAAGCAGGAAAGAGCATCCAAGGGAAAAAAGACAGCCTCTTCAACAGGTGGTGTTGGGAGAGCTGGACAGCATATGTAGAGGAACGAAATTAGACCACTTTCTTACACCATTCACAAAAAATAAACTCAAAATGGATAAAAGACCTGAATGTGAGACAGGAAACCATAAAAATCCTAGAGGAGAAAGCAGGAAATAGCCTCCTTGACCTCAATTGCAGCAATTTCCTCCTCGACACATCCCTAAAGGCAAGGGAATCAAAAACAAAAATGAACTATTGGGACCTCACCAAGATAAAAAGCTTCTGCACTGCAAAGGAAACAATCAAGAAAACTAATAGGCAACCAACAGAATGGGAAAAGATAGTGGCAAATGACATATCAGATAAAGGCCTAGTATCGAAAATCTATAAGGAACTCACCAAATTCCACACCCGAAAAATGAATAATCCAGTGAAGAAATGGGCAGAAGATATGAACAGACACATCTCCAAAGAGAATATCCAGATGGCCTACAGGCACATGAAACGATACTCAGCATCACTCATCATCAGGGAAATACAAATCAAAACCACGCTGAGATACCACCTCACACTGGTCAGAGTGGCTAAAATGAACAAATTAAGAGACTATAGATGCTGGTGAAGATGTGGAGAAATGGGCACTCTCCTACACTGTTGGTGGGAATGTAAACTGGTACAGCTGCTCTGGAAAACAGTATGGAGGTTCCTCAAAAAACTATCAATAGAACTCCCTTATGACCCAGCAATAGCACTGCTGGGGATTTACCCAAAGGATACAGAAGGGCTGACACATAGGAACACATGTACCCCAATGTTCTTAGTGGCACTTTCTACAATAGTCAAATCATGGAAAGAGCCTAAATGTCCATCACCTGATGAATGGATCAAGAAGATGTGATATATATACACAATGGAGTACTACATGGCAATGAGAAAGAATGAAATCTGGCCATTATGTAGCAAAGTGGATGGACCTCAAGTGTGTCATGCTAAGTGAAATAAGTCGGGCAGAGAAGGACAGATACCATATGTTTGCACTCATAGGTCTAACAGAAGAAACCTAACAGAGGACCATAGGGAGGGGAAGGGGGAAAGACAGTTGGGGAGAGAAGGACACAAATCATTAGACTATTGAATACTGAAAACAAACCGAGGGCTGAAGGGGGAGGGGGTGGGAGGAAGGGGGTGATGGTCATGGAGGGGGGGCACTTGTGGGGAGAAGCACTGGGTGTTATATGGAAACTAATTTAACAATAAACTATTATTAAAAAATAATGTTTGTATGCATAAAAAATAAAATAATTTGATAAGTTGAAAAAATAACATTAAAATTTTTAAAAATTCAGAGGAATTTTAGATTCTGAAAGAAATAAGCAAATTTTTGAATTACACAAAAATCTGCTGACAAACTAAACCTCTAAACCACTGAGCTCAGCACACATTTCTTGCTGAAAATCAAACATTCTGTTTCCTAAAGGATATGTTTGCCGTTCACGACCCAGAAGGAAGCACTGCCTCCGCTTCTCTCACTGTGCAAAGAAAAGGCTGCATGAGTTTGCTGACTATTCACATTTGGATTCTCTGGTCCTGATTCTGGTTTTGAGCCAAGAAGCAGCATTAAATAGCTTAATTTGACATTAAAATGTTCAAACGCAGTGAAGACCATCTGAAGGCATTCCTTTCAGGGAGACACTTACCAACAATATGGGAAGTGGAAAACCTGTCTTTGATCAGAGAAACAAAAGGCTACGAGACTATCAAGGAATACAATGTGCGGCTCCACATAGAAAAACCATTATGTGAAAAGCCTCAGTAGGAGAACTAAGGTGTTCTAGATGAGAACACTGGCTTCTAATATGTAACAGAATGGTCCTCCTCATGAATACTAAGGCTTAAATGCACCAAAGATTAGGTCTTCAATCAGGACAAAGATTCCTCTTTCAAGGGAGATACTGTGAAGCCTAAAGAGAGATGAAAGGCCTAAAGAAAGTAGCTACTTCAAAGTGTGATAATGAGACTAAAAGTGATCAATGAATGTAATGAAAGCCACATAGAAAGTGAGCTCAAGTCCAAGACCTTGGCATTCAAGCACCCCTGGGGTCCCCTTAGTCATATCACCCATTCCATACTGAGTATTCTCCTTTACTCACTCCTCAGGGTCCCTCCATGCTTGCAATGCCTGACACCACATCTCCTTGCTCTGGTGTAGACAGAGAGGGATGGCAAGAGTATGACAGGGGGTACGATATGCTATCTAGGACTCCATCAGCTAAGGAAGCACATAGAGGCCAGAATCTAAAATTACAATGTTCACCACGCAGAAGAGAAAACTTGGGTTTGGGGGTGCCTAGGTGGCTCAGTTAAGTGTTTAACTTCGTCTCAGGTCATGATCTCACAGTTTGTGGGTTCAATCCCCACATTGGACTCTGTGCTGACAGCTCAGAGCCTGAAGCCTGCTTTGGATTCTATGTCTCCCTCTCTCTCTCTCTGCCCCTCCCCCATTCACACTCTGTTTCTCTCAAAAATGAATAAAACATTAAAAAAAATTTTTTTTAAGTTGGGTTTTGACACAGAATAGTCCTGCCCTGGTTATATAGTGTTTTTCTATTTGTACCAGCATTGAGAAAAGACAGGAAAAGATTTGTTTTAATCAGAATGATCGTTTTGAGTCAATAATGAAGGAGCTCAGTATTATTCACATTTTTCTAAGCATTTTTTAAAGTCACGATTATATTGAAATTGGGGTGACTTTCAGTGAGGTTATTGTTAAAACAGAGAATGGTTACATGATTATTTTTTAAATTTTTTTCTTTTGTTTTTTATTTGTTTTTGAGAGACAGTGTGAACAGGGAAGGGTCAGAGAGAGAGGGAGATACAGAATCTGAAGCAGGCTCCAGGCTCTGAGCTAGCTGTCAGCACAGAGCCCAATGCAGGGCTCGAACCCATGAACCATGAGATCATGACCTGAGCCGAAGCCGGATGCTTAACTGACCGAGCCACCCAGGTGCCCCATACATTCACATTTTTTTACAGCTTAAAATAAATCTCTTAGGGAAAAAAAATATTTGCTAGTAATGTAAGAAGTATTTGTTTCAAAACAACACATTAATGTTCTTTTCCCAAACACACAGGGTAGATTGTGTTAAAATATAAAATATAAAATAAAAGCCAAAAAAGATATATTCTTTTGCTGAGAGAAAAACTCTTGACATAACTTTCCCTAACCACTTTCCCAAAATCAATGACTTACTTATCACCTTGTACAATGAAGCATTTTCATGTAAAGAAGCTAGTCAATTATCTGGTTGACTCCATGTACTACCTTCATTTACTTATTATTATTTTTTTCTATGTTCTCCTTTTAAAATCAAATTAGTGAGTATAGTCACTCCGAGCACAAACACACAGTATCCTGTAGGAACTGCAGCTATTTGCACTATGTTCCAAGTACACATCTTTTGTTTACAAAATATCAAATACAATCCATATAAGTTTCATTTGTAGCCATCAATGATTAGTTTTCAATAGATTCTATAATATGAAAAAAATACTTATCAATTTAGCACTGTAAATTAGGATTCTCTAAGCTTTAAAATTTACAATGGATCAATAATGACTTTTATCACTGCTCTAAAATGTTACTTATAAATATTTTCAAGAGTTTACATGGTTGCTTTTAAGCCTCCTCCCACACCCTAACATACATACAATGAACACACACACATACACACAGTTCATTATTACCCTGATCTCTAGGCTAGTGAAGAAGATACGTCATAGGAACTTTATTTTCTCAATAAACAGAAAATGTTAGTATTTCTTTTACCCAATATCCTTTAGTTTACTAAGGCTTTGGGCTTTGTTATTTCTCTAGGATGTCTTCACAAACTGAGATGCGATTTTTAGATAGACCTTTATCAGTTCAAATATTTAGATAAGCTAGTATCTAGTTATAAAGTTAACAATTCAGTTCACTGGTAAGTGATTTGATTCTATTTAAAATACATTTATTGAACATCTGGTTATGATTCAAGTCCTTTGCTAGGGACTGGAGCAGATACTATCAGCATTAACTAACTTTTTGGTAAAATATCAAGGTACATGTTTACCCCTACCTTACTCTTTATAGCAAAATAAATTTCATACAGAACACAGATGAGAAAAAAAAAACCCAAATACAATGAAAGCTATCAATTTGTTTTTCTGGTCATCTGAAAGTTTTAAGAAAGGACAGGTTTTTTTTTAATTTTTTTAATGTTTATTTATTTTTGAGAGACAGAGCCTGAGAGAGGAGGAAACACTGAAATGGAAGGAGGTTCCAGGCTCTGAGCTGTCAGTACAGAGCCCAACACAAGGCTCAAACTCACGAGCTGTGAGATCATGACCTGAGCTAAAGTCAGACACTTAACCGACTGAGCCACCCAGGCATTCCAAGAAAGGATAGTTTTAATAAATATTAGAGCATATTATGAGTTGAACTGTGCCACCCTCTAAATTCATGTGTTTGCAGTTCTAACACTCAGTACCTCAGAATGTGACTTTTTTGGAAAGAGGGTCATCACAAATACAATTAGTTAAGCTAGGCTTGGGTCATACAAAAATAGGATCGGCCCCTAAGCCAGTATGACTGGCATCCTTATAAGAAGGGAAAATTTGGACAGAGAATACACACGGGGAGAATGCCATGTGAAGATTAGAATTACACTGTCATAAGCCAAGAAACTGCCAGAAGCAGGAGAGAAGCCTGGAAGTGATCCTTCCTTGGAGCCTTCAGAGAGAGTATGATTGGTTTTTTTTTAATTTAAATTTTAGTTAGCCAACATATAGTGCAATATTGGTTTCAGCAGAATTCAGAAGATACGATTCTTGACTTTCAACTTATAGCTTCCAGAACTGTGAGACGATAAATGTCTTTTGTTCAAGTCAGTTTGTTTCCAGTTTGTGGAGATTTCTTATGGCAGCCCTACTAATCTAAGAGAGAATGAGAAAAGCCATTCTAAGCAAACATAAAATCTTGAAGCCATATGTCACTAAAATAGACATTCAGATCAATGGAACAGAAAAGAAAACCTAGCAATAAACCCACAATTATATGATCAATTAATCTTCAACAAAGGAGAAAAGAATATACAATGGGAAAAAGACAGTCTCTTCAATAAATGGTGTTCAGAAAACTGGACAACTACATGCAAAAGAATGAAAACTGAACGAGCATCTTAGATTATACACAGAAGTAAACTCAAAATGGATTAAGAACCTGAATGGGAGACCTGAAACCAAAAAAATCCTGGAAGAAAGCACAAGCAATAATTTCTCTGATATCAACCATGGCAACATTTTTTCTAGATTTGTCTCTCTGTAAAGAGGTGAGGGTAACAAAAGCAAAAATAAACTATGGGACTACATCAAAATAAAAACTTTTGCACAGAGAATGAAATCATTAACAAAACTAAAAGGCAGCTACTGAATGGAAAAATATATTTGCAAATGAAATACAGCATCTGATAAAGAGTTAGTATCCAAAATATATAAAGAACAGTTAAAACTCAACACCCAAAATACAAATAATCCAATTAAAAATGGGTATAAGGCATAAACAGACATTTCTCTGAAGAAGGCATACAGATGGCTAGCAGACACATGAAAAGATGCTCGATATCACTCATCATCAGGGAAATGCAAATCAAAACTACAATGAAATATCACTTCAGACAGATCAGAATGACTAAAATTAAAAACATAAGAAACAACAAATGTTGGTGAGGATGTGGATAAAAAAGAACTCCCAAGCACTTTTAGTGGGAATACAACCAGGTATAGCTACTGTGGAAAACAGTATGGAGGTTCCACAAAAACTTAAAAATAGAACTACCCTAAAATCCAGTTATCACACTACTGGAAACTCACCCCGAAAATACAAAAACACTAATTCAAAGGGACATATGCACCTCTGTTTACAGCAGTGTTGTTTACAATGGCTAAGTTATGGAAGCAGCCCAAATGTCCATCTAGATGAATGAATAAAGAAGATATGCTAATATATACACACATATATACAATGAGATATTACTCAGCCATAAAAAGAATGAAATATTGCCATTGGCAATGACATAAATAGAGCTGTAGAGTATTATGGTAAGCAGAAAAGTCAGAGAAAGACAAATACCATATGATTTCACCCATGTGTGAAATTTAAGGGGAAAAAAATGACCAAAAGAAAAAAGAGAGAAACAAATCAAGAAACAGACTCTTAACTATATAGATCAAACTGATGGTTGCTAGAGAGGATGGGGGTGAGGAATGGGTGCAATAGGCAATGGGGATTAAAGAGGGTACTTGTCACGATGAGCCTAGGTGATGTACTGAGACTCGGTGATGTATCCTATACTGGAAACTAATATAACACTGTGTAGCAACTACACTGGAATTAAAATTTAAAACGTAATTTAAAAATTCTAGAAGTGGGGCGCCTGGGTGGCTCAGTTGGTTGAGCATCCAGCTTCGGCTCAGGTCATGATCTCACAGTCCGTGGGTTCGAGCCCTGCATTGGGCTCTGTGCTGACAGCTAGCTCAGAGCCTGGAGCCTGCTTCAGATTCTGTGTCTCCCTCTCTCTCTCACCTTCCCCTGCTTGCGCTGTCTCTCTCTGTCTCTCAAAAATAAAAAAAATTAAAAAAATTAAAAAAACTCTAGAAGCTATAACAATCATTGTTCTGTTTTAAGTACATAAATTCTTTTTAAATGTATATGGTGAAGGAAAACAAAACAAAAAACATCCCATTTGGGAATTTCATTCGAGGGCCCAATGCGGAGAAAAAGAGATAAGAAGTGTCCTCACAGGCTCATTAGGTTCTGGGTCATCAATGCAGGGCCTGGAAAAGGGGTGATCAAAACCACGGCAGGAATAGCCCATCCCCCACCAACAGTCTATACAAGCAAGGGCTGAGAATCCAGGGCGGAAATGGGATCTTTAGAGATAGAAGGTTGTCAGAATGCTACAGGATTTCCTTGGTAATTCACAGAAATGGAGTTAGGGAGGTGTCAGAGAACACCACCTCAGAAAGAACGACCTAGGTCTCCTGGGGTTGGGAGAACACAGGGACATTTTCTTTGAAAAGGTCCTCTGGGGCACCTGGGTGACTCAGTCAGTTAAGCATCCATTTTGGCTCAGTCATGATCTCAGTTTGTGAGTTCAAGTCCTGCGTGAGGCTCTGTGCTGACAGCTCAAGCCTGGAGCCTGCTTCAGATTCTGTGTCTCCCTCTCTCTGCCCCTCCCCTGCTCATGCTCTGTCTCTCAAAAATAAGTAAACATTAAAAATATTTTAAAAATTAAAAAAGAAAAGATCCTCAAGGCAAAAGGCAAAATGGGAGCAAGCTGCCTGACCGAGTAAAGAGCCAAGTTGTGTCAGGTTTCATGAGGACACAGGGGCAATTTCTTGGGCCAGACAGGGATCTGCTCCAAGAGCTGTTTGAAGTGAATGGAAAGGAACCCAGCCCAAGATAACTGCCCAGAGGACACTGCTGATGCCAGCAGAGGGGTCACCAAAGGAGGAAGCCAGATGGCGAGGAAAGGATCACTAAAAGTCTAGAAGAGAAGTCATCTCAGATTATCCATGGGGAATAATCTCAATAGGAATCCTAAACTTTAAATAATCAAGTCCAATAATTTGTATAACAATGGTTGGTAGTGCTACTGATTTGGGTTCTGATTTTTTCTTTGGAGCCATTTGCTTAAAAGGCAAAAAAAAAAAAAAAGCAGAAAAGACAAATGGCCTCTGGTGGGAGATGGTGACGGGGTGTTGGGAAGCACATTTCCTTCTCATTTCAGTGAAACTGTGACTCCAATTTGCTAAGCTTGAATGCCTGCCACGTGTGGAAATGAAGCAATGGCAAGGTTTTCTGCTGAGAAGAAAATTTAAATACCAGATGGGAGAAAGAGACAGAAAAATTACGACACACACGGGAAGTTTAAAATGTGTCTTTCAAAGAATCTTAAAATTGGTTCGTTAAAAGTATTATTACTACAGAAATGGGGGTTAAGTAAGGGTATAGCCAAGGAAGTCTTGATAGAGATGAAAAAAATAAGGCTTGGAGGGGAAACAAATGCTTCTCTCTTTTAAGAGGTATTTAATGTCATGTGAAATTTAGCGTCAAAGAGCCTAAATTAATGAGATATGGATGGACATGAGGCATTTACATGGCAAGGTCTGATAGAAAGGTACTTAGTGAGCTTGAGATAGATTTGTGGTTGAAGCCAACCTTGGTAGGAGAGAGAATGAGAAATTACTCCAAATGAGTGACATGCATGAGCAGTGGTATAGGGTTTTTAGGCTCAACTCAGAAACCTCAATATGATCCTGAAGGCACTAAATTCACTACTACTTCTGAGGAATGCACTCAAGGGAATTCTCTGCTCAAGCCCCAGGAAAACAAATAAAGCTTCATAAAGTCATGGTACTTTGGTCGTTTACCCTGTGATTCAGAAGGCAGTTAGACTTCAGATTTGTAAAGGTTTACTTTTTTATGAAGATGTTTCATCACAATACTTCCCTAAGTTTCCAAGAGAATTCAAATTTCTAAAGATCAACAAAAAAGGTCTTTTACTTTATATCTTTACTCTCTTTGATGTCCTAAGTCATCAATGCACTTTTTTATCATCTAACATACTGAAACTTACAGAAAACATCATCATCCATTAAAAATAACACTGCATTACTCAACATAAAACACCTTAAAATGTATATTGAATTTCGTGCTATTGGAAACTAGGTTGTAGTGTTAAATATTGCATTACTATATAATATTGACCATACAGCCTCCTGTATCATCTCTTTTTGTAGCTTGGCAGATCTTTTTGACTGTTACCCACATACTTTTCAGATGGATTGAGCATAAAACATGATTACTTGGCATTGGGCACCATTTCCCACTGTTTTCTCTTGTGGAGGAGAAAGAAAAACCTTTCTAAGTAGCCTCCATTAGACATTAGTGATTTATATTTAACCACATTCCTTAAAGAGTTTTCAATTAAAAACCCAGGACTCAGCAGATTTACTGAAAAACACATTAATATAAGTTTTTAAAAGGCAAAGTAACAACTCAAGTTCTAAAGTTGTCTCCTGAAAAATGAGAGGAATTTTGTCTTTAGGTCTAAATTTATGTATAATATACACAGGAATGATTCACATAAAGCATATATACTCATTGTTCTTACTAAATACGTATTACAGCACATGAAATAATCCCAATCCTGATCCCAACATCATTTTTAAATTCCCTGTTTAGATTCTCCTAAATTTTTATTAATTATTTTGAAAAATGACAATGTTCTGCATTTTTGCAAAATTAGTAGTAGTCTATTACCTATTCTGGAACTAGCCTGTACCATCACTGACCTGTCCTCTAATCCACGAATGTCCTTTAATAACCCATTGATTTATGTCATCTATAAAGTAATTTATATATAAAGTACATATTTCTTTGATTATATATTTCTGATCTTGTTGAGCCAGTGCTGGAGAAATTATCAACATTTTATGGCATGAGTCATGGCCCTCCACTTTGCACTAACTCCAAATGCCTTTATGTTACATCAGACATGATCAGGTTGTGACACACATGAATCTTGCCAAAGAGATTGAGATAAACAAAACGTATCTGAACATAACTGAAATTTTTGATCCTCTTCATTTGGGAACATAATGTAAGATAATCAAATCCAAAGTCCCTTCCGCTGAACCTCCACACCCCAACCATGTGGAAGCCTAAATTTTAAAGGCAGCACAGGGGAGGGCCGTGAGAAGAATCTGCTTTAAAATCAGACATACTTGGGGGGCACCTGGGTGGCTCAGTCAGTTAAGCATCCGACTCTGGCTCAGGTCATGATCTCATGTTCGTGGGTTCGGGCCCCACATTGGGTTCTGTGCTGACAGCTCAGAGCCAGGAGCCTGCTTTGGATTCTGTGTCTTTTTCTTTCTCTGCCCCTCCCCTGTTCATGTTCTGTCTCTTTCTGTCTCTCAATAATAAATGTAAAAAAATTTAAAAAAATAAAATCAGACATCCTTGGATCAAATTCTATGAAATGAGTGGGTTTTGTTTTGTTCTGTTAGAGTTTTAGTTTCTATAACATGAGAATAGCCAGACCAACTTTAAGGCATATCATTAAGTTGTTGAGGAGAACTTCCCCACTCCAACTTTCCAAACTGGATCAGGCTTGATGAGGAGAGAAACTCTGAACTGGATATCAGATGAACCTCTTTTTGCTGGGGAGGGAGGATCAGGTTAGCCTTTCTAATACCTGAAAGTGTTATTACTCTAGTACCTAAAACTAATCAGAGAATTCGTGGAAGCTGACAAAATACCATACACAGACATGAACCAAGCATGCTTTAAGAGTTATAGCTTCTATCAAGCCCTTTCTATCAAGTCTATTCACCAGAACGATTTCTCAATGCAAAGTACCTTGCCTAATGCCGAGAATACAATAAGCACTCTTAAAATTTCTCCTTGTTCTCCCCCAAAGAACCCAACTCTAAGAACCTAATATGTTAAATTAGGTGTAAATTAAATACTAACATATCCTTGGAATATCCTTAGAGATCGCTTAGAATAGTAGAGGCTAGAACAACTGAATAACTGAATGAGGGGATCCAACAAATAGCAGTTATTATATATAATTTACTCTTTTCCTAGCACATAAAAAATGGCCAATGAAGGAGAGAAGAATCATATGGCGTAACCAAAACTAAGTGGATAGGGTTTTCTCAGAGCAACTGTTGACATACAAGAGAGCTACAGGTGAAAACAGAAGCTCTCCAAGAAGAAACAATAATGATAGTGTATCAAAGTCAAACTTCCCATAGTTTGATTACTTACATATTTCAGTCTCAAGACTGAGGAATGTTGGAGATGGTATGACCTCCAAGAACCATTTAGTCCAATCTCCTGTTTTACAGGTGAGAAACCTTAGACTCAAAGAGTATCTTGGCAAATTGATGGTGTAGCTGAAAGAACACAGGATTCCTGACTCCTCATCAAATGCTGTTTTTACTTTATGCCATGGTCCTGAAAATGCTGGAACATCAGACTTTTAATACCTTTTGTTGTAATTTGCAGTCCCACTTGAAAGCTCTACACTTACACACATCATTTCTTTACCATAAAATTCTGGGATGGTAGTACCTAGTTTATCATCTGTCAAGCTTAGTGAAAAACAAATGGTGAGTATGTAAACAATCCCTAGTAAACATTAAAGCAATTTCTAGAAACTGTCATACTTGTATTACTGAAACTGTATTACTTGTATAACTTGTAATACTGTAATGTATTATTATGTCATTATTATTACTTTTTAAAGTAGGCTTCATGGCCAGAATGGAGTCCAGGGTGGAGCTTGATTTCACAACCCTGAGATCAAGACCTGAGCTGAGATGAAGAGTTGGATACTCAACAGATAGATCCCCCCAGAAACCCTATATGGTTGTTTTTAATGTATTTTAATTCACTTAATTTCTCAGCTTCTGACCTGGTAGAGGTAGTATATTCTCAGAATCTCTGAATAACAGTTGTATTTCCTTACCAGCCTATTCCTTATGAAAATGAACTTGCAAAAATTCTGGATATTAGTACATACAAAAGCAGATGAAAAGTAAAAACTTAATTAAATTTGAGTCACATAAACTACAACCAACACTTATTAGTATAAATCATACTTTATTAAAAGAAAATGTGTTTGAAAGAAGAATAAATATAAAAACTATTTCAAGGGTGCAATTTTTTTAATGGTTCCAATTTCAAAGTATGGAAATTTTGGTCATATGTCTCCACTGGAGGAAAATACACTGGAAAATAAGCAACTCGCTCTAGGAATCCTAACATGAAACACTTTATTGCTTTACTCCTACAAGAGAGTCATTATGTGTGCTGGCTCTGGAACCAGACAGCCTCTGTGAGGTCTCACTCTGCCTCTGGCTACCTGTACAACCTTGACTAAGTTATTTACTTTTCCTGATAAGTAGTTTAGTTTCCTTTCAAGAAGAGATAATAAGAGTACCTACAACATTAGACTAGTGCGAGAATTATTATTTTTTTTTTTTATTTAGCATTTAAAATAGTGCCTGGCATTAGTAAGTGTCAGGTTTTTGGTAATTACTATTATCACCTTCAGAACAGGAAACAACACAGAATCAATCACAAACCCACTGTGGATCAATCATGAGGAAGAGGAGAAAGAGCACTGAATAGGACCTTAGAGGTAAAAGACTAAACTAGTGACTTGGTGGAAGAGTAAGTGAGTCCCAGAGAGACTGTGACTTGCTGAGCTAGGAACCAGAGTCCAGCTTTCCTCTGCTCTGCTCTGCCTGTCTACCTGAAAAACAGATGATGGCCAGAACTTTAGCATGAATTTGATTTCACAGATGTCATTCCATATTGAGTAGATAAGGCAGCGGCAAATGGAGTTCACTCTATGAATCGTCAAGGCAAGGCTAGACTGAATTAGCAGCAGAAATAAGACTAAGGTTTCTGACTTTGACTGTGAAGTTGGCCAGTTCTACAATGTAGTCAATAAAATAAAAATGTCCCCACTGTTTCACATAGCAGGCATAAGGCCTCTGTTTAACTTACTTTCACATCATTACACATTAGGCATACAGTTTAAAAATAAGAACTGCAATTCTATATTATCCAGATTTTAAGGTGATAAACACATAATTTGTCTCTGATAACATTTCTACGGTTTTAGGCACATTTCCATGTTCACCTTAACTTTTTCTTCTGTTGGAAATGTGTAATTATATAACTTTGCTTTGAAATTTGGCAGATCTGTAAGAGAGATTTGGCTAACTCAGAATATTATCACATTTAGCACAGCCCAGGAAGTACAAAATCACCAAAAAGGGAAAGATAGTTGAAAAGAAATGTGTCTTTTCCATCGATGTTGAGAATAAATCACTTCTGTTGTTTAGCTTTTTTTTCCCAAATTATATCTGAGCCAAGGTTTTTTTGTTTTTTTTTTAACTTCATCCATCCTCTGGAAACATGCTTATTTTAAAAAGTGTAAGCAGGCTTGGAAAAGAGGGCTTTATTACCAGTCCTCCCAAAGGATCCTGAATAGACATGAAGGGCTAGCTGGGCGCCTAAAAATGGATATTAATTGTTTGGATATGCATATGATGGTAGGGCTGGGGGAGAAGGGATGATGATAGGTGCCATCAGACTCTCAAAAGGTTTCCAACTCCCTCCCCAAAAGATAAACTGGTCCTGAAAATAGAGGAGAAAGATGAACCATGGACATGTGCATTAATGGGGAATACACAGGCAGATGGTAAAATGGCTGCATCTCCAAATTTTCAAAACAGAAGAGGATGGGAGCAAAATAAGATTATACTCTTCAGCAATCTCTAAATCGTCCCATGGAAGAAGTGCTGGCTAGATAAAAAGAAATGTGAGGCAAATATCTTTTTTAAGGTTTTATTTCTTTTTGAAAGAGAGAAAGAGAGAGTGTGTGCATAAACAGATGAGGGGCAGAGAGAGAGAGGGAGACACAGAATCTGAAGCAGGCTCCAGGCTCTGAGCTGTCAGCACGGGGCTCAAACCCATGAAACATGAGATCATGACCTGAGCCAAAGTCAGACACTCAACCGTCTGAGCCAACCAGGCACTCCAAGATTTCATCTTTAAAGAGAGGAGAAGGATAAGTGTTTGGTTGACTCAAGATTTGGTCTTGCCAATATGAATGTATTTAGGATTGTGGCAATCTAGCGCTAGGATCTAGCAGGGATCACACATTTCATTCATCTGAACCTTTTAACTCTCTGGAGCTGATATTGTTAGAACCATTCTATAGATGACTCAAACACAGAGAGGACAAGCAACTTTCTCAAGATCAGTTTTAAAACTAGCTATCAACTGAGCTAGCATGTAACCCCAGGCATTCTGACTCCCAAGCCAGTGCACCTAAACATCTAGGTCTTCCTACCTCCTACCTACCACCAGTGAGAGGTCAGCTGACCTTGGAAACTGAATTTATACAGTTGCTCTTAAATGTACTTTGGGCTGTAAGTTGGCACTAAGAGAGCTGTAAGGAAGTGGGTTAACCAGAAGCTAGGTCCATGCTTTGTGCTGACTTCCCTCCACATTCTTGCAGCCTCTAGGTATGATGGGCCATGACTTGAGCTCTTTGAACATAGGGATTTTCTCTACTTCTGTCAAGGGGAAATGATAGAACATATAACCACCTTTGGGATGAAAATTTGATTTATTTTTAATTTTTTTGATGTTTATTTTGAGAGAGAGAGGGCGCGCGCGCACATGTGCGCACATAAGTGGGGGATGGGCAGAGAGGAGAGACAGAATCTCAAGCAGGCTCTGCAACATCAGCACAGAGCCTGATGAGAGGTTGAAACTCACGAAACTGCAAGATCATGCTCTGAGCCAAGATCAAGAGTCAGACATTTAACCAAATAAGCCACCCACATGTCCTGAGGATTTGTTTTTAAAAAGAAAGACACATTTGAATGCCATCAGTTCCTTGAGCCTACAGCTAAAAATTCCTACGCCTCGCCTCTACTGACACTTAGAATGTAAAAACATTCTAGGGGAAGCTTTCATGGGAGACCTTGGGAGACTAGAAAGAATTTTAAACTCAGAATTAGAAGCTTCCAAGTCTAGTCCTGATTTTGATACTAGCACGGATGACTTCCACTTCTCAGCTACAGTGTTTGCATGTATAAACTAGTATATTAATACCCCAAGTTTAATACCCCAAGGCCTTTAAAATTTAATGGTTCTAGGATTTGATCCTGATTATAGCTCATGACTATATACTTCATCTTGACTGAGAATATAGGATTCTGTAAACTTGCATGATCCTTTCCATATAGGGGACTAGGCTGTGGGGTTCATTAAAACTATTACTTGAAGTTTAATAAAGATTTGTGGAACACTCAAGTGCCAAAGAAATTTATAGTCATTTTGAGGTTAACTAGAATTTCAGACTGATATTAAAATCTAATTTAAAACTAGATTCTCAATTTGTCTCCCAGGCTGCTAACCTCCCACCCCCATATCCAAGCTGCAAATAAATTCTAGATAGCGTGAACCATTTCTTTGCAAGCTAATTTCTCCCTTTATCTCTGAGGTTCAGGTCAATTTACTCTACTTAATGTTCTAATCACTTTTCTCTAAAGAGGAAAGGAAAGAACATGACTTAGCACAGACAGGCTTTTAAGGTAGGCAATTGCACTAAAAAAAATTAATGAAACCTTCTGTGCCACTGGGATATAATACTAATTTCAGGATGTGCATGGGTGAGCTGTGTTATATACTGGCAGCACCTACAGAGGGGCTAATTCTACTTAAGCCAGTGTCTCTCCATAGTCTACAACCACATTACAAGAATAAAAACTGTTTCTGTTAGTAGTTACATCTAATTTGAGCCCAAGAGGAGGTGGAGACTGACAAATAGAAGCCAATATAATATACGTAGGACAATAACGTTATCAAGTACGTGTCAAAGACATTAAACCAGGTTAAAATAAATAAATGTCAAATTTATCCCAGTAAATTCACACTGGCATTATTTAAGGTGGATATTCTTTTTACATGCTATTTATTCTTAGAAGCTTTTGGTAAAATGGAACAAAATACCTCAGGGGCTCTATGGAGATTGAATGATACAATACAGATAAAATTCTCAGAAAAGTAACTGGCTTATGTATGTGTGTATATATGTGTGTGTGTGTGTGTGTGTGTGTGTGTGTGTGTGTGTGTGTACAGTAAATTCTCAATCTACAATACCCATTTCATCTGTTGGGAATTTGTTTGGCTCCATGTAACAGGCACATAAAGCAACTGCTTAACCAAGTGACTACACTTTCTTTCTGCAACAGAAATCTGGGCTTGGCAGGCAAGTACTGGTATAGAAACTCCAGGATGCCAGAGGCCCAGATCTTTCCATGTTTTCATTTGGCTTTTGTCCTCATGCTTCTAAAGATGACTCCTACACCTCCAAGCCCCACAAGTGCATTCCAGGAAAGGACTAAGAAGAAATGGCAAGGAGCACTATGCAGCTAAGTCTGTCCTTTTATTTCTTTAAACCAGGAAAACATTAGGACAACCAGAAGCCTGCCTAGAAGACTCTGGGTCATGTCCTTCTAGCTAGAACTCAGTCACATGGATCCACATAAATATACAGGAAGCTAAGAACTCATATTTTATAACTGGATACATTGCTACACTCAATAACACCTGCTGCCACTGTCAGGGCCATTGATAGTATTTAAAACCAACCTGGTAGTCCTCAGTTCATATTACACCATGGCTCTGTTGGTAAGGAGGAGGGATGAACAGATATTGGGAAAATAATCAGCAATGCCCGACATAGCTATTACCACCTTATGTTTATATATCACATAATCCATCTAAAAGCATCATATAATTTTGTTTTCCAATGTGCATGGCAACTGGTTGTCTCCTTAGGACAAAATGCTAAGAGGTTCAGAAGCAATAAAAGAAATCTTTGGCTCTGCTCTGACGTTCCATATGCATCACTACTTGATGCTTCCACGTCTCTGTTCAATTCTGCTGAACCGCTTTCCCTGAATCATCTCCATTATCCTATGAGTCATCTCCCACATAATTAGCTTCACACTCATTATCTGTCTTCTGAGAAGTTGTAGATTCTTCCTCCTCCTAACTCAGCTGAGCTCTTAAGCGGATTCCCGCCTATATTGCAGCCAAGTGGATTACCAACAGCCTCTGTCTCTAGTCCTACTTACATGGCTGCCTCTGGTCAACCTGCTGGGAAGCTCTAAAGTCTGTGCTGTGCAGACCAGCATCATCTGGGAGCTGGTTAAAAATGCAACTTCTCGTGCTTTCCTTAGATCTGTGGAATCAGAATCTCTGGGAAAAGGGCCCAGACATAGTTTTTTTTCCCCCTCCAGCTCTATTGAGGTATAATTAGCCCAAAAATCTTGTGCTTTAACAAACTCTTTATGATTTGAATTCATGCTTAAGTTTGAAAAACATGGTCCTGTTTTACCTGTGGTTTTCAGCAAATCTCCAACCCAAACACTGAGCAGAGGTAGAGATGCTTACACTTTGGGCTACTCATGCATACAGAGTAACAGCTTATTCACCTTCTCTGTCAACTACCATTTACAAGCTGAAAATGCCTTAAATATTTCTGATGTAACTGCATAATTGGCTAGAACATAGCTGGCTTGGGGAGACGTGAACATTCCAAACATAATAAAATGGAGTTAATTATACTGGGCTGTGCTGATTTCCTGAGGGACAATGAATGTCAACCTATACAATCCTAACCAAATAAATATAGCTGCCTACATTTTGATTCACACTCTCATACCTATGTGTTGGAACCTGCCAGAAGCAATGAATTAAATATAACACAGTCTTTTGTCTATTCATAAAAATCTATTGCAGCAAACCCAAAGGAATTTGCAATGCAAGGCTAAAAAAGGGTCTTTTTGTCCTTTAAGAATTTAGTGCAGGGTATGGGCCTTCGTGGTCTTTAGTGGACATGTAAGTTTCTCATTAACTACTTTATTTAAGAATTTCTACAAGTGTAGTTTTCTATGACTTCATAGGGTTCAAAGTGAATAAACTTATCAAAGGTTCTTATTCTTAAATATGTGAAATAGAATCAAACATCCTTCATTTATTCCTTTCCTTATTATAAGATAATGGAAACCCTATAGCATGCAAGGCACTAAGTTGATATCATAAAATATAAAATGAATAATACAGAGTTTGAATAAACTCAAGATGTAGGCCCAGGGCTTGCATTGAGGAGATGATTTTTTGAGAATGAGAATCCATGAAAATGAATCAAATAATAGCAATGCAGTGAGTGCACATAGATTCAAGAGCATTTAACCAATCAGCTATTACACTGTTTGAAAGCACGGACACTATTCTTTGTGAATCATAAACAGTGTTTTGTTTCCTGGTAGGGCTGAACCTTCAGTGAATTCTAATACAGATAGGCCCAGAGCTGTTACTTCCTCAATAGGACAGCTTAAAAGAAATAACCAGAAAAAGAACTATTGTAACTGAAAGGAGTTGCTAACAAATTTGTAAGCAAAAATTTCCCTTAGATCATATTCCTAAATCTTCTGCAAAACACTAATGGCCATCAAGTATTATTCATTTATTTTCTCACTTACTACGTACCCCACGACAGCAATATCCATTACCTTCTTGGTACGACAAAATAGTATATAATGGTTTTTGCGTTAAATTTTACACACAAATGCTCTCATGGAGGCATGTGTACTTTCTGAACTTGCTTTTTTGTTCACTCACTCATTAATTTACTATTTATTTTAAAGATATTTGTTCTAGGTCCAAAGGATTCATTAATGATTGGAGTGAGTGTGGCTTCTATCCCAATGGAACTTAATCACTCTTTACTACAGTAAACAAATTAAAATGATACTATAATGGTAAATGTTATGTTATGTATATTTTAGCACAAGAATACAAGTGGACAGGTTAGAATAAAAACCCAAAAGGGATATTAAGCAGCATCAGAGAACAGGGACTGACACGGGAAAGGGAAGTGTGTTATTTTAGATACAATGGTAACACCAGTCCTCTTTTAAGAGGTGACATTTTAGCAAATGACATTAAGTGAATAAGTGAGATTAAGGAGGTGACATGTGAGCAACTGTATTAAGGAAGGGTGTCACACATGCTAAAATCTAGAGAAAATAGTATTACAAAGGCTATAGGCATCACATTCAAAAGATCTGAGATGCAAACGGTCGTAGAGTAAATAAGAGATGGAAAGAAGTGTGGTTAGATACAAAATCAGATAAGAGAAATAATGGTAAGAAATGAGCCAGGAGGGAATGCAAAAGGTCAGATCCTACAAGGCCTCTGAGGCAGCAGTGAGGAGTCACTGGATTCTGAGTGTGACGGCAAGCTAATGAACATTTTGGAGGAAGAGAGGAATATGATTTGATGTGCTTTTTTAAAAATTAAATTTATTTTGAAATAATTATACATTCACACAAATAGAGATCCTGTGTACCCTTTACCCAGAGTCCCCTAATGGTAACATAGTACAAAATTAAAGTATAATATCACAACCAGGATGGCATTCATAAGGTCAAGTGATAGAACATTTCTATCACCTCAAGAATGACTCATGTTGCCCTTTTTAGAGCCACATCCCCTTCCTTCCCCCTCTTGTCGTTGACTCCTAGCAACCACTAATCTGTTCTCCATTTTCATAATTGTGTTATGTCAAGAATATTATTTAAATGAAATCATGTAATATGTGACCTGTTGGGACTTTTTCACTCAGCATAAATCCCTAGAGACTTACCCAAATTGGTGTGTGTATCAATAGTACATTTCTTTTTATTGCTGAGTAGTATTCCAGCATGTGGATGATCCATAGTTTGTTTAACTATTACCCACTGAAGGACATCTAGGGTGATATGGATATTGTTCCGTTTGATTGTATCACTCAGGTCTTGAATTCTCCTTTCTTGCTTCTGGATCAATTTATCTCTCTTTTTCTTGGCTTCCTCTTTTTCTATAACTGTGTCTTCTAATTCACCTATTCTCCTCTCTACCTCTTCAATCAGTGCAGTGGTAGCCTCAATTTTATTATACACCTCATTTACAGCACTTTTTAACTCATCACAGCTATTTTGACGGTCCCCAGTCTTTGTACCAATAGCTTCTCTGATGTCTTCCATGCTTTTTTCAAGCCCAGTGATTAATTTTATGACAATTATTCTAAATTTCTGCTCCGTTATGTTGCTTATATCTGTTTTGAGCAGTTCTCTAGCTGTGACTTCTTCTTGGAATTTCTTTAGAGGAGAGTTCTTCCATTTCATCATTTTGGCTAGCTTTCTGTCTCTTGTCAGTTTTAAAAGCTTGTTATGCACTCTGCACCTGTGAGTACTGCTATATTAAAGGAGGCTCATTGACTGTCCAGGGCCTGTCCATTCAGGAAGTGTTCTTTTAATGGTGTCTCTCGGTTTCTCTTGTTGTGCCTTTGGTTATTTTATTTCCCTACTCAGTGATATATAAGACTCTCCACCATATGTACCTTGGCTTATTTCTTGAGGTAGCCCTGAAAAGGAAAACAACAAACACACAGAGAACAAAAGCATGCAAACTCACAGACAAATCAAAGAAACAAGCAAACCAAAAGGGGCAAAAAAAAAAAAAAAAAAAAAAAAAAAAAAAAAAAAAAAAAAAAAAAAAAAAAAAAAAAAAAAAAAAAAAAGGAAAGAAAAGAAAAGAAAAGATAAAAGGGGTGGACAGAAACAACAAAAGACAAAGAACAGTCTAAAAGTGTAAAACCAGTGGAGGAGAGAGATAACAATGAGATAAGGAAAATATATCTGGATGGCAAGAATTGATCTAATCATGGCAGTGCATCAATGTTGGTCTTTCCCAGACTCCAGCGGGGAAAAGGAGAAAAGAAGGGGGGGGGGGAAGGCAGCTCTCCAGCGTGGATGGGTATGGTTTGGTGTGGGTAGGTCTTGGGGGCTGCTCTCCAAGAGGCTGGTGGCTGTGGGGGAGAAGAATGGTGTCGACCCAAGCCCTCCTAGAACCAAGCATTGCAAGCCACTCTTCTGAGTCCGGTCTCCCTGTGTTGTGGGTGGGCCAACTTGTATTTTCCAAGCCCCTCCTCATTTCCAAATCCTAGTCCATGCACTTTAATGCTACTGCCTGAGATGAGATATGCTCCTGTAGGCAGGTGGCTTCCTAGCCAGGATTGAGTAGGAGGGGTCTGGGGAGCAGCTTTCTCCTGGCTCCACCTGGAATCCACACTCCAAGTCCAAGGAAATGTGCCACCTAAATGGGACAGATCTCTCTCTCCACACCCAGCGGTTATATATGGGATGATAGTTTTTCTCTTCTGTAGAGACAGCTCTATAAGCATTTTCAGTCTCTCCTTCTCTTCCCTTCATCTCTCCGCAGCTCTGCCTGCTCTCCCAGGCTCTGTGCTGGAGAGGGGCTCCCACCCCTCCACACCTCTGCCCCAACCCCGTATGTTTTATTCCCCAGTTCACACTCACTCAGGCACCAATGAGGCTGTCTTCTATGTGGACTCTGTGTGTCTTCCTCCCACTCTTGCAGATCAGAGTATTGTGGCTTCAGTCCTTCTCAGTTTGATAGATGAGGGCGGGTGAAAATTACAGAGCTCCCTACTTCTCCACCATCTTGCTCCTCCCTGTCTTAACTTTCTAAAAGACCCCTCTCTCTTACCACTCCCTCGCATCTGCTCAAGCATGGTGAAAATTACAGAGCTCCCTACTTCTCCACCATCTTGCTCCTCCCTGTCTTAACTTTCTAAAAGACCCCTCTCTCTTACCACTCCCTCCCATCTGCTCAAGCATGGCCACCTTGTGGGTAGTCAGGTCACTAAACAAAAGACAGATCTCATGCATTTGATAAAAGTTAGATGTGTCTCATCTAGGACTTTTCCTATCAATCAGCTATAGTTCCATTTACTTAGATGGGTCTTTAACACTTGAATTATTAGAGTAGTTTGGTCAGGTGTACAACAACAAATATGAAAAATATACTCAAAGAATGGTTTTAAGCAGCAAGGGTTTGGTCCTTGGGTTTGTTTTTGGTTTCGTTTTGTTTTGTTTCTTGCTATGGATGAAAAATACATAGCTAATTAAAATGGACATGTATAGTAGAAGTAACATTGCAAAAAAAGTAAGATAAACACACATAATTTGAGACAAGATTTTGATGCATTAATTTATACATTTTAAACTCATTTATTTCGCTGAGTATAATTTTATTTGCTGTAGGTAGCAAAATGCTAATGAAAAACCCTTAAGATATGACTGTACTTCTAGGCATATTTTAGTTGCTATTCTTTCATATGTTAAAAAACATCCTTATTTGAGGAGAAATAGACATTCTTATTTGATGAGAAAAATGAAATACTCACAATTAGTATTCCATGGGACCTTGGTATTATGAGATGAATTTTAGAGGGAGATGAACATTCTCATGTTTTAATTTTGATAGTCCGAGTTAGTCAAGTTTCTCTGAATGTTTCCCTGTGACAGAGGTTGTTTGTGTTCCTCTACATTACCCCAACCCCAGGTATCCATTCCAGATGGGTGCTATGACTCATTCTTACCAGTAGAATGCGAGGGAAGTAAGTCTGATCCATAGCAGGTAAGAGTGTGTGTACCTCCTCCATGCTCTCTTTTCCTCAGTTAAAAACAAAGGAATCCAAATTGATGGACTCAATTTAAAAAAAAAAAAAAAAAAAAAAAACCTTGGGTCTTGAGCTTTAAGAAGAGCCGTAGACAAAAGCTATTCAAGTTGCTTCAGCTACTGATGTGACAAAGAAATAATACGAGAAAAGAGGTGTTTTGCATTGTCACTAAGACTTTAGGGTTTGTCTATAATACTGTCATTAATTCTTGTGATGAACATAGTCTCCTTCCCACATCAAATTTATGTGATAAAATGAGGTTGGTATTCACAGATCCAACTCCAGGAAACCACAGGCAGATATCTTTGTAAATTCATTTACATGCTTATCTTATGGTTGCTTCTGCATAGGATATGGTGGGGGTGGGTAGAAGAAGGGATAAATATAGTTTCTGGAAGTGTATAATCTCTTACTTTTCAAATCCCAGGCAAGGCATAATGATTACAATTTCCATAATAGACTGCCAAGATCTCATGGGTTTAGAAAACCTTATAATAAGTTTCACATTTATCTACCGTGCATAGATAGGGACAGACAATTATATTTTTTGTTTGTTTGCTTTTAGTTTTTTGCATCCCAGGGCAGTCACTGTATTAATAACTTAAGGCAAGTAGTAATTATCATGAGATCAGTGGTCAGTGGATTAGAACCAATTTTCAGCTATTTTAGAAATAATTAATTTTAATATTTCTTTCAGAGTCTAATATTGGCTCATTTTAAAAGTCTATTTTTTTCCTTTAAAAGAGCCAGCTGGAGAAATAAAGCTTGATTCTTCCAGAGGAAATAGTAGACCAATTATTCTCCATTATGAGCATGCATGCTTTAACTAAATGTTCCTGACTACTATAGACTCTGGAGGGGTGAACTATCTGTTATCTTGAAAAAAAAATCATGTCATCCCCCTTTCTGGCAAACGTGAGTGATCTAAGAACAGATGATTGCTTCTTTTTCTCTGGGACTAAAGGAAGTAAAATATTACATAAAGCCTTCAAAGGATTATTCACCCAATGTTTGTTGGAAGTTTACTATGAGACAGGCATAAACTCTTAAAAGGGACCAAAGAAAATGTAAGACACTATCTCTTCCAAAAGAAAAGACATAATTTTAATTTAGTATGTTTATTCATTTGAAATATAAGTACATCATGTAGAAATACAACTGACCTAATGTATATATGTGTTCACATACATATACATTTATAGGTACACAGACATATGTGTACATCTCAAATGGCACATATTATAATTTATATTGATAATTATTTTCCTATGTGATTAACTCACTCCAGAGGAAAGGGGCTTTTGCTTGATGTGGTAGATTGCAAAAACAGCCATCATTCCTCAAACTTCCCTGCCTGCATGTCCCTCTTATGATGTGACTTTGCAACTTTACCCACCAAAAGGTGACAGCTACTTCTCCACCTCTGTGAATTTGAACCAGCCTTGTGATTTGTTTTGGCCAAGAGATATGAATTAAATAACAGTATGCCAGTTCTGGATCTAGGACTCAGGATGCCTTGCAGGCTTCCTTCCTCTCTCAAAACTTCAGCAAGGTAACATGTAAACAAACCCAGGCTTGCCTGTCTATGATGAGACACTTGAGACCATAGCCTCATTGTCCCATCACCCAGCCAACAGCTAGTCAGCTCTCGGAAACAGAGCCACTCACAGCATGACAAAATCTCATAGATAAGAGCCACGAAGCTGAGTCTAGTCCAAATTGTTGACCTATAGAATAATAAGTTAAATAAACTACTACTCTAAGTCACTTGCTGTGGCCTGGTTTGTTAGGAAGCATAAATGATGTAACCAATAAGGGATATTTTAACCTTTATATTAACCATGGCATAATTTTTAGTAGGCTGCTAAATAAAAGCCTAACTATTTTTAAAAGTCAAGTTCTTATTCCTAAACCATAATCTGCCTTTTCTCTAATAACCATCTTAGTGAATATAGAGAAGGCTGATGTTTAAATCTCAAATTTGTACTTATTTACTAGATAGAATTTGGGGAAGTCACTTGGCCTCTCTAGGCTTTAATTTCTTACCATGAGAGGGGGAAAAGATATGTCATAGAATTTTGTTGAAAGGATTAAATGGTGTAGGTAAAATTTCCATTACTGTCACTGCAACATAACAGACACATATAAAGCAGTTTCTATTGTTCCCAAACTTTGTCTTTCTATTTTATTTTACTTTATTTTTATTTTAAAAAATGTTTAATGTTTATTTATGTTTGAGAGAGGAAGACAAAGTATGAGGCAAAGAAGTACAGAAAGAGAGGGAGACACAGAATCCAAGCAGGCTCCAGGCTCTGAGCTGTCAGCACAGAGCCTGATGCAGGGCTCAAACTCATGGAGTCTGAGATCATGACTTGAAGTGAAGTCGGATGCTTAACCAACTGAGCCACCCAGGTGCCCCAATCTTTCTCTCTCTTTTAAAGTGTGTAAGGCAGCAAAGGAAACAATCAATAAAACTAATAGGCAACTGACAGAATAGAAAAAGGTAGTGGCAAATGACATATCGGATAAAGGGCTAGTATCTAAAATCTATAAGGAACTTACGGAACTCCACACCTGAAAAACAAATAATCCAGTGATGAAATGGGCAGAAGACATGAACAGACACTTCTCCAAAGAGAATATCCAGATGGCCAACAGGCACATGAAATGATTTTCAGCGTCACTCATCATCAGGGAAATAAAACTCAAAACCACAATGAGCTATCACCTCACGCCAGACAGAGTGGCTAAAATGAACAAATCAGGAGACTATAGATGCTGGTGAAGATGTGGAGAAACAGGCACCCTCCTAAACTGTTGATGGGAATGTAAACTGGTGCAGCCGCTCTGGAAAACAGTGTGGAGGTTCTTCAAAAAATTAACAATAGAACTCCCCTATGACCCAGCAATAGCACTGCTGGAAATCTACTCAAGGGCTACAGAAGTGCTGATGCATAGGAGCACATGTACCCCAATGTTCATAGCAGCACGGTCAACAATAGCCAAATCATGGAAAGAGCCTAAATGTCCATCAACTGATGAATGGATCAAGAAGATGTGTTTTATTTATACAATAGAATACTACATGGCAATGAGGAAAAATGAAATATGGCCATTTGCAGGAACATGAATGGACCTCGAGGGTGTCATGCTAAGTGAAATATATTAGGCAAAGAAGGACAGATACCATAGGTTTTCACTCATAAGTGGAACAGGAGAAACATAACAGAGGACCATAGCAGAGGGAAATGGGGAAAAATAGTTGGGGAGAGAGAGAGAAACAAACCATGAGAGACTCTTGAATACTGAGAACAAACTGAGGGATAATGGGAGTAGGGGAGACATAAAGGGGGGTGATAGGCATGGAGGAGGGCACTTGTTGGGATAAGCTCTGGGTATTGATGGAAACTAACTTAACACTAAACTATAAAAGAAAAAAAATGTGTGCAAGGATATTCACTCTCCCCCTCTGTCACTATTTATGAAAGTATCACTCTAAGATAGAGTTGACTTTCATTACAGTAGATTCTTCCTTACATTTAAAAAGTGTACATTTTCATGGGTCTCTTCAGAAATTAGGTTTATTAAATATATAAGATCTATCATGAAAGAAATTATATGGATTATGTACATTTATATTGTATACATTAAAATTATATATTACATATAGTGTGTGTGCATAGACATGTAATCTATTGATTACTACCTAAAATTGTATGCCTATATTTCTCTATTTAGATACTTATTATTTAGAATATATACTCTCTGAAGTATTTTTGTTTCAGATCTTCACCACCTGGGATAGTCCTTGTGACACTGTAGGCACTCAGTAAATATCTGTTGAATGAGAGAATAAATGAACGAATGCTTCTGAATCATTTTAGTGAAATGAGTTTAAGCATTCTTGGAAAGATATTTACTAATAAATTCAAGGATTTTTCCAATGCAATTGTGAGAGACATTGAAGAGAAAAAGATAACATGATCTAAGGGACTTCACTATTGCTTTATCATAGCTTTGAGAATTTCCTGACATATTTTTTCATCTAAATTTGAAGATTCCATCCAAAACTTGGAAATTTAACTATAATTAATTATGTGAGGACTCTATCTGTAGTAGAAATTATTCCTAAGGCTTCAAACATTTAAGTTGTAACCATAAACAACATAATCAGCTGTAGATTTAAGTCTGGTAGAGTAAAATCAAACTCTATATAATTTCTTCTTCTTTTCATTTTAAAATGTATTCTAACCTACTGAGCTCGCCGGAAAGAATCCATAAATCCTTGACCATGAAAAGCACTTTTATTATCTTCTGCTAAAAATGATTTCCTTCGGGTAAATTGCACTCTCCAAGCAATACTTCACTACCTATGTGACATATTACAGTTCACTAGTGGATCCAAGAATGTGTTGGAAACCCTTAAATTGCTCCAAGCTTTATATTCAAATACTTAAACTAAGCCAGCTCATCAAACAAAAAGAGCAACCAGAAGAAAAGCAGGTCAGAAAATGAAGGAGAAGCAAAGGTAGACAACATTAGCTAGAAAGTCAGAAAATATGAATTTTTATAGTTTTGGGTTTCATTTCTGGGTCATTTAATCTAAAACACTTCATTTATTCTTCAGGCTGCTGGCATGATATGAATAATGGGTGTCCTAAACAGATTATATGTAAATGGAAGATCATGGGACTTACTGAATATGTACAAAACTCTATCAGAATAGTTTTACCTATCTACTTTTATCATAATAGATAGTTTTATCATGGGATAAAATTTCTCTTTCTATGGCTGCAACTATCATCTAAAGAGAAATGATGCCTAATGTTTGTCAGGAATTCCCATCTCTCTCAGCTGCTCCAGTGGGCATCACCAACTCCATGTCTCTTCACCGTCCTATCACCTACCAGCAAGATAACATGTTCCAAACAAAATTCCACCATCTCCTGTGTTATTCATCTCATCCAATGACACTGCCATTCACCAGGCTCTCCAAACACACATATTAACACTTTTCCTTTCTCACTTTGTTTCTCTCTTTTAATCAGTCACCGGAGTCTGTTGTTTCGACCTTCAAATTCCAACTTCTGATCACCTTTCACAGATGGTCTCAAATCACCTCCCCAAATCATGTCCCATCATTTTCCCTTCATTTCTTCAGTCTACTGAAGATCGTGCTTTTAGGAGGGATGCTGATTTGTTACAAAGAAATATCTCCTTAACTCAGTATTCCTCTTTATGTCATTAAAATTGTAAATAAATGTTAGTCTTTAATGTTTCTGTTTTATAACTGTATATATTATAAAACTAATTTATTTTTAGAGAAATTGTTTTTAGGTCTATACCTTTGTAGTTGAATATACTTCTTTTATGAATATATCAGAAACACTTAAAATGCATAAGTAATTATGTGAAATCTTTCTTCCTGATTTACAATAAAAGCTCACCTATACCAATTTTTAATAATAACTCAAAAAGTAAATCCTTAGAAAAAACAGTAAAAATCAGCAGCTTTTCTTGGGACACAGAAATTTAGAAATGAAAAGTCAAGTTCTAACTCACTCTAACAAAAAAATACTGATTTGATGAGAAATGTGAAGATCCTACAAAATGAATATTATGTGACTCTATTTAATGATACAATATATAAAAAAACCCTGAATCAATGAAGAGTTAATATTTTTGTTTGGTATAAGAACTCAATATTGTGAAATGATCAGTGTTCTCCTAATCAGTTTATAAATTCAATGTGACCAAAGTCAAATCCCAAAAGAACATTATTTTATAAGCTATCAGAATTTTCCTAAAGTTTATCTGTTAGAATAATAAAAGAAAATTTTAACAATAAACAAGAAGATGGAAATCATCCTATAAAGCTGGAGTAATTAAAATCCAGGTACTGCCAAAAGATTAAATAGAGATTGATGAAACCAGTACGTGGAAATCTAGCTAAATATATACCAGGGAAAGGGGCATTCCAAAACAATAGGTAAGAAATAATTATTCAGCCCACAGAATTACACAGCAAGCTAGTAACTTTGAAAACAAAAACAAACCCAGATCCCTATATTCCTTCCCAGCATAGCTTCTGTATGAATCAAAGATTTAAATGTAAAAACAAAACTAAAATTACTAGAAGGATACGTGACTATATTTTAAATCCTAGAAGTATAGTACTTCCTATACATTTTAGCTATTTGTGGAAAACTGAAATAATAAAGGAGAAATTGGGAAATACATTATAATACATATAACAAAGAATCAAAATCCTTATTTTAACACATGTAACAAGAAATTTTTTTAAAATTTTTTAATGTTTTATTTATTTTTGATATAGAGAGAGCCAGAGCATGAGAGGGGGAGGGGCAGAGAGAGGAGGAGACACAGAACCGGAAGGAGGCTCCAGGCTCTGAGCTAGCTGTCAGCACAGAGCCTGACACGGGGCTCGAACCCACGAACGTGAGATCTGACCTGAGCAGAAGTCGGAGGCTTAACCGACGGAGCCACCCAGGCGCCCCACATGTAACAAGAATTAATATCCTTGATACATATAAATACTGACTAGAATGGCAGATTCAAGAGTAATGTATAACATGATATCATTCATAAGATTGCACACCTATGTCTGCAAGCCTACAAATATATAGGCAGGTGTAGAAGGACATGCTACAAAATGATAATAATTACATTCTCATAGGTGTGTGGCCAAATTTTTTATATTTTCTATATTCTTCTTTGACTATATTTGTATTGTTTTGACTTTTTATAATAAACATCTATAATAATTATAAAAAATAATAAATCTGTTTTAAGCAAAATAAATTTATTCAGAAGAATAAATTTAAAAAACAGCCCAAAGAGCATTACAAAAAAAATAAGCAAAAACTACTATTCTGTATTTTAAAGAGCAGATAATTAACATGTATATAAAGAGAGAAGCAGTGTGGATTGGTGTTGAGGGAAAAGTTCATTAGTTTTTCATTCCTTGTTCTATTTCATTCTAAATTCATCCTCTTGTTTGCCATGAAAATAAAATTATCATTTAAGACACTTATAAACTCAATTTACTTATTTATGATTGACATAATGAAATACAAGGAACTCTATTTTAGGCACGGTAAAATGATTAATGACATTCTTACTCTTGTAATTTAAAACTAAAGTATCTTCTAATTTTTGAAGGACATGTACTTAATCAAAAAGTCATTTCACTTAAAATTTTAATTATTTTTTATCTAACTTAGATGTTTAATATTCAAGGTTCATATATATTTCTATTAGCAAATTTATCTCATTTTTTCTCTTTGTTATTCTTTCCAAGGGGGGAAAAAACCCTTAACTGTACTTTACAGGGGTATGTGTGTGTGTGTGTGTACATGTGTGTAACAGTACCAGAGGTTTGGAAATCCAAGTCACAATGTATGATTAACAGCATCTTTCATGTGACTGACTTCTCAGTGGGATGATGTCAGCCTCGGGGCCATGCTCTAACCTTACGTATAATACTGCTTTTTACTGGCCAGCTCATGTAAGGATTATTTCACCTCTACAGTTGACAATGGATAAAGGAAACATACACCATTAAATTTTATGAGAAAAAAAATTACTCTCCCTTTCTTAGGGAATATAAACTGATTGTAAAAGCTACATTCTGTAGGACAATTCATTAGAGAGTATTATAAAATATTTTCCAATCTCAAATAAAAACTATAAGGTTAATGTTAAAGCCTTTCTTTACAACTCCCAACCCAAGATTAAGTCAGTCCCTCTGTTATAAGCTTACATAGTATTCGTTACTCAGGGAATTATTCCAAGTAGATTGTAAACTTTGAACGGAGGGCTTGTGTTTGTCCTGGCTACTTTAGTATCCTGGGTACTTTTGTATTCACACACAAAATATGTGTAAAACTTGTTTTTGGAATGCATGGATGGTTATATAAATGCTTTGGGATTGAAATTAAAATTTGTCATGACACACAGTTTTGTTGTTTTATATACTCACAAATATATATATAGTATGTTATGCATATGTACTATTATACCACTGTATTATGCTTATGGAAACACAATCATAAAATAGATTTTAAAAGCATAAATTCATATTCTAATATTTGCTGCTAATGTATTATCTTGTGCATCCCTGGAGTAAATACCACTTCTAGTATACTCATTGCTTCTGTCCCTTTGAAGACAAATGACCTAAAGAATTACTAGTATATATTGACTCATTTACTGGTGACAGAAAACATGCAAAACAGACAGGAAGCAAAAAAAATGGGGTCAGTGTCGGTCAACATTAAGAAGACTTCAATGGCACTGAGACCTGAGCCCGTGGAGACCAATATTTGGGTCTCACAATCTGTGAAGTGACACAGTGTCAGGGCACTGGGGTCACTTCTGCTACTGATCCTGCAGATTACTCAGTAAGAGGAAACAATCTGATTTTAAGTAGTTGAATTTGCCTAAATTCAACAGCCCCATGTCAGTGACATATCATAGACTGATTCTGATGCCAGCTACAGGGCAAACACATTATCCAGCTCCTTTGGAACAAGATGCCCAAATCAATTTAGACTCAGAAAAAGTGACCCCCAAGCCCCAGATTATGAATAATCCTGCTTAATCCAAACATTCAAAGCTGTTCTATATTTCAGTTCTGAGTTTTCTCGTCTTTGTCTTGCAGATTAGGGTTTTTCACACTGGAACGTACAAGAGTATCTTCAGCGATTTCCTAGCCAACTCTCAGTAATTCACTGGGGAAACCTGGTTGCTAATGCCTGTACTCAAACCATCTGCAGAAACACAGAAATTCGGAGCGGATAATAAATAGAAGCTTAACTAATATGACCATAATTATTTTTTCCAGGAGTAGCATCCCTACCTATAGTTCACAATTATAATTGTGAAAGCTGATAAACTAAAGTATGAAAAGATTTCATTATATGTGAATGCACAGTTGATAACATTTAGCATACATAGTCCAATTACTACATGTGTCAGAAATTCAGGGTTTCTCCTTACTCAGCTAGGGTTACTCAATTTCTCGCTAAGTTCACTCTTCATTACTCCCCATTTTTCAGTCAAAAACCAGACTTTTGGATTTGGTTCCCTCAATCTTTCTTGACTGCTACTCTATTGTCTAAGCATTGTAGCCACTCCTGCCATTCGTTCTTTTGTTCTCTCATTTAATTTCTCTCCTTTCTTTTCTCTCTTTCATAGACGCTGATCTCTGTCTCTCACCTGATGTGACTAAGAACTTAGCAAGAAACATCCTTTTTCTAACCCACTGACACAAGACATGCCTTGCATTTTCAATCTGAATGGAGACCAGAGTTAGAAATCCTCATGTCACATTGAAGAAAATGTGAATGGGTGCAAAGCCAGTATTTAATGTTTGCTCATTTTAAAATGTCTCTGGCTATGTCGCTGAGGTTTTGAATATGGATAATCACAATTCCAAGAACGAGATTATTCAATATTTTTTTTCAGTTTGTGATGGCCAGATGCTGATGATTCCTGGCATATAAATTGTAAATTACAAACAGAAAGGCAGGAAATCAGGAATGCAGAGAAGAAAGAATAAATCAAGGTCCGTCACAAGCAGGGGAGGAACAGCAGTCTGATGCTGTGCTACTGCCTGGAAGAACAGAGAAATCTGCTTCCTGAGCTACGGTTTTCTCTCTAGTCATCAGGCCAACGTCCTGCCTAGGAGGGGCGGACCATTAGAACATTTTAACACAGATGTGTTATTACTTCAGCTAATCACATTCAGAGTTCCCCGGAAAAGTAACATCGGCCAGGCAGATTTTGATGAGGTGGAGATGGAAATATCTTTGTTAGGGGAAGGCTGAGAGGGAGACAGTAGGGAAGAGAAGCCAGAAGCCTGTGTCAGGCTGGGTGGAGAGTTACGGTGAGGGGGCCGAGGAAGACAAAGGGGATCACGAAGACTGTGTGCCTTGGAATGTCAGACCCCCCAAATGCATGGTTAGGACACAGCGTGGATTAAGGTGGAACAGCGTGGATTAAGGTGGGGATGGGCCATGGATGTTAAGTCCGGGTTTGAGAGAAGACAGAGAATCCCAGGAAAGTACCAGTCATCACATCCAGAGCCGCTCCCAAAGAAAGAATAAAATCTGAAACTGGAGGTCAGTGACCCTAACAAAAAAAGTTAGAGCCGTAAATTTGGAAAATGGTCCTTGGAAAGACACTGGGATTGCAGATGTGATCTGTAAAATATTTAACTAGTCCCACATGTGCACTGACCACTTAGAAGAGATGCCTGGGAGAGCAGTGGTCTGCTGTCCTGGAACCCAACTCCATGATGAATCTGAGCAAACCGTAGGTTCCCTTGGCTCCTTGACAGGCCATAGAACATTCTACAGAAAGTTTTAAGTAACTATTTAAGGAAATAAGTTTCTAGATCTTGAACTAAAATCTTTCCAAAAAATAAGAGGTTTGGTTTGGTTTGGTTTTTACATTTGGAGCATTTCTGTTCATGTTAAAAAAAAAAAGGTGGGGGGAGGTATTTCCACTAATATTGAAAACCTCCTTTCATAAATCCAAAACTACACCGTCACACATTAAAACTCTGATGTCTCTAAACTCTGATCTCTCTAAAGGGAGATACTAAGGGGGAAGTCTTATTCATCTCTGTATCCATTGCATGGGCCCTATAAAATGCATCAAATATGTGCTTTTTATTTTTTGAATGAACGAAATTATTGCTATTAGAAAAGCGATGTGCTGAGGAAAAATAAATTAGAAGGAAATTTCAGAGATGAACTTGGGTCCTTCTGATCATTAATTTCATGCTATATGGAATTCTCCATGAACCAGTGGTCTTCACTTCTTTGAATGACTTCCGTGACTTTCCAGTTTCAGCCTCTCATTTTCCAGTGAGCTCTGGGAAGTGGCGATCTGTTCATATCCATAGAACCACTTTGCATCAAAACTTAGATGAAAATTCCGATTTTCATAATCCACGAATGGTAGCATTTTCCCTGTCACCTATCACTATTGATTCTTAGGTATTTTTAATCTGTGAAACACAGATAGCATTCATTTAACCTCCCACGGTCGCTGTAAAGAGAAGACAGGGCCATACCAAAGCACTAAAGTATACTCAGTATCAGGGAAGAGCTGGCCTTCAATTTCTAGACCTCCGTAATTCAGGCGCATGTAAAGCTATTAAATCTGAGGAATGATGCTACCTTCAGCGTGTCATTTTAAAAACTCCTGTGGAACTTATTTATCCTGGACTCAACACAAACCATCTGCTCTCAGATATTCTTGTCAGGCTGCTCAAAGCCATAAAATGTCACCCCAAGTAAACTCGAAGTTTTGGTGTGAGGAAGCTATTATTCTACCTTATTAGCTAACAGGCTAGTTGTGGGGATTTTTTAGCATCCTGAGTACTCACTTTTCTCTTAATTGACTTCACTGCTTTATCCAACAGCTCTTCAACATAAACGGTCTGGATTAGTTTTGAGTCACAGCTTTTAAAGAGTAATATGGAAACAACTAACACAATGCTCCTTTGTATCTGGTACTTTGCGGATGGACTCAGAGCTGAACATCCATCCACAGCCTGCAATACCGATGAGCAGTACAGAGCAGGATCATTATTCTCCTTAGCTGATGCGGCACGTTAAAATGATACAGCAGAAGGTGCCAAAGGGCAGCCTGAGGAGAATTATTTGTGCAGCTCCTAATTGAATGTGTCGGTCATGAGTGATCACTGTTCTCGCTATTTAATGAACGCACTAAAACCCAAGATAGGGATGCATGGGATCAGCTTTCCCTGCCCCCACAAATGGCTAAGGGTCCAACCATAGAAGGCTGGAGGCAAAATGAGAAACAGACAAAACTGGTTTTGCTACCTTCAATTTCCATTGTATGCTCTGATCTCCAAGTATAGCACTGAATGACTTAGTCCCCACCAAGAAAAGGCGTGCTCTTTCTTCTTACTATCACCTGGAAGTCTGCCAGTCACAGACAGGAGAACATTGCCTCTACTTCATTGGATGGATTATTGGTGTGAAAACTTGCCCTGTTGACATGGTTCTCTTATGAAACCTCGTGTATAATAGGTTTTGTTAAAACTCATCAGGAGGGCTAACTCAGGTGTTCATGGGTTCATTCTTTCAAGTAATCTTTATCAAGTGCTAATATGTGTCAGACACCCTGCCGGGTGGTGAGGATGCAAAGGTATTGAACAAATACATTGCTTTATGCCCTTTGAGAAATGGAGACACAAGCTATCTTTAAGTATCAGTTACAGCATAACATGCTACCTGCAGTGGGAGCAGATGCTATGAGAACAGAGGGGTTCCTGACCTTGCCTTGGGATAGGCATGGATGGCGCCCCATAGGGTTCCTAGAATTCAAAGGAAATAACAGTCCATACAGAAATCAAGGATATCATTGAGGGGGGGAGTTATTAGTCTTCCTTTCTTATGAAACACGTCGGAAAGGACCCTTCATGAGATTCTATGCTGGTAGAAAGTCCCTTAGGCTCCAGAAACCAACTGCCATGCTGCCCGAATCACAGCAAAGTGAAGGTGCATAAGCTTGTTTCTAGAATCGCTCTCTCCTGTCCTGTCTTAGTTCCTCACCTTCAGGCCCTGTCTGACCAGCTGTGTCAATATTAGGCTCTCTGAAGCCCCGGGCCCACCTTGATCTGATCATGCTCCCTCTGCATGGAATGCCGTCCTCCCCACCAACTCAAGCCCCAGTTAATACCTCCTTGACCTCAGGCCTCAGAGAAGTTATCCCTTCTTCCAGGAAATATGCCTGCACTTTGCTCACAAAAGCGAAATTCTTATCTTCTCTGCTCCCATGTTACCTGCTTTTTGGCTATTTCTAGTCTTTCACAAATCACACTAATGACCCCCGTCTTATATTTTTACTCTTGTCTGTTTTAAGAAGACAGATCTGTGTCTTTCTCTTTGTACGTAGCGCCTGACAAATACCAGGTGCTCATCACACACTTGTGGGCCAGGTGGATGGTGGGGGTAGATGAATGGACAAATGCTGTGCTCTTACTTTCCTTTCACCTGTGAGAAGCCCCAGAGGCCCCCAGCTATCCTACTCAAAGAGTATGTTTCTGCTTCTCCATCTCCAGTCAGATAGTTATAATTCATTCACGCGTATAAATCTGAAGCATATTTTTTCTATTAGAAGTGAGACACATGATTGGTCATGGAAATATGTGCCGTGCACATTCATTAAGGAGAAATATAATAGAAAATTAGAATCCAGTGATCTCTCAATTTGTAATCTGTGGTGTTAATAATCCGCCTGTTGCTAATGTACTGTGGCCTAATAAACCCTGCAGAGGGAGAAATACTCCATTTCACTTGGGCCTGAGGAATTCTAACATATCTACTGACTGTCTGCAAGATACACTCTAGGTGCATGAAGAGGCTTCATCTGAATCACATGATCTCCAAAGCCTCTGACACTCTTGGAAACCATGTTCCCAAAGCCACAAATACTTTCGATCATAAATCACTCTTTTATTTACATTACCTAATTCTCGAACCAGTCAGTTTGGCTATTGACCAACACATAGCACCTCAGCCCTTCCTTTGCACTCTTAGTAAGAGGTTTAAGGACAGATTCTTGTCACCTGTAATCCTGCCGGGCTTTCCCTATCTTGCTGTCCATTTGCAAATATGAAGACAGAAGCAACAGAGCCTGCAACAGTACCTCAGCGAGTGCTAATTATAATAATTTTTTTCATATTGGTCAAAATATTTTAAATAATTTTAATTAACACTGGAAATACATGGCATGAAAATGAGAAGCTAAATTATAAATGAAGAGCCAGGAGAAATGGTTAAGATGGAAACATTTCTTGTCCATTTTTCGTTTTTCCTTCTAACTGGGGGGCCATCAGTGAGTAGAGCATCCTAACCCCCCCTTTCCCTCACTCATCTCTGCCCAGAGTGACCTATCTGATTAGTGAGTTGGGTGGGGGAGAAACAAATACACAAACTTTCTTGCAGAAAGTTCACTTTCTAGTTCTTAGGGAGACGCCTGGGAGAACCATGACCTTCTGACTGGGAGATAAGTCTGTCTGACTCTGGGGCTTTCACACAATGCCTCAGTCTCCAATATGTGCCTTATAAATAATACAGGTTTTTTTTTAACTTCCTGTTAAATTATTTAAATAAAAAAAACTTAACCTCCTGTTAAAACCTGTTAACTATTTTGTCTTTTTTTCCTCATTTTTTTTCAAAACTCAGATGGAGAAGAGAATTATTGGTATCTATGTTATAAAATTTCTGGAATATGTCTAATGGTTGGCTTCAGGAATTGTGATAATTCAAGAGCAAAGGTTTCCTAGTTTCACATTTTGGCTTGACATTTATCAGCGGTGAGCTATATGTCCGTAGGTATATAATATCAGTCCTCTGTACTTCAGTTTCCTCTCAAAAAAATAAGGACAATAAAGCCAATGCCTACTGCTAGGGCTTTTGCGAGTCAACTACACCTGGTCTAACCTAACACTCCCTTCTACAAGTATTATCATTAAGCTGTGCCATCTGCTTGATGAGAGGCTTTGGTTGTCAGGTTAATAATTCTAATTAATAATTCAGATTCTAAACATGGCAAGCTGCTTAGCTTAAGCCATTATTTTTTTTTTAATTTTTTAGTATTTATTTATTTTTGAGAGAGAGACAGAATGTGAGTGGTGGAGGGGGAGAGAGAGAGAGGGAGACACAGAACCTGAAGCAGGCTCCGGGCTCTGAGCTGTCAGCACAGAGCCCGAAGCAGGGCTTGAACTCAAGGACCGTGAGATGGTGACATGAGTCTAAGTCGGGCACTCAACCAATTAAGCCACTTCGGGTGCCCCTAGTTTAAGCTGCTATTAAGTTAGAATACTAGAACCAAAAGGAGCCTGAGAAACCTTAGCTTTAGGTGCTAGTCTGGCGGAAGATGAGCTAAACTCACCTGAGGTTGCACTTGGCACTTCCCAGGCTGGATCCTCCACCTGTCTGGACTCCCCGCCCAGTGATTTTGCCTTTACCTCAGCTGCCTCACCTCGAAGTCTGACTTCGGTGAATTGCGCTCCTCAGATTCATTCCCCTTGCCCACTTAATGCAGTTAGCAGGTCTAGTCACCAAACACATCATACCTACATGAGCTCAATACCAGGCCTCAATAAAATTTAAAGCATCACAACAACAGTAATAACAAATATTGCTCCCCAGCCTCACCGCACGTTTTTCCTGTTGGAGAAGGCTGACGTCTGACCTGCCTGGGAAACGTCACGTAAAAGCAAGGCCATTAGAACCGCAGAGCTGCTGATGTACGAGCATCCCCATCTTGCTTTGTTCTTTAAGACCCAGGAGATTTTTAAAGCCAGATATTTACTTTTTGATTGTTCTTCTAATCCTGCTGTTTCCCCCAGTAAGGAACTCACACTTCTGTTTACAACATCCCAGGGCGAGCAAACTAAATATAGTATTGAAATAAAATCCCTGCAAAGCTAATGAACTATTTTATGGAGAGTGAGAGGCAGGAAACCTTTTCAGTAGTGGTGTGGCCATTAATTGTATGTGGTCACATAAATGCATGATTTCAGAAACAGGCAATCGACATTAGGGGATTTAGAAGGTCACAAGTGATAGTGTGAAAGGTAGAAAACCGTTACTTTTAGCAACCTGGAAGCCAAATCAGACATTTTAATGTATGTTTTCAACTGAGGGCAATTTATGTAAACTTCCAAAATAAAAATGTGGTACATTTGCCAATAGTCTGAATAGCTAATTGCTAATTGCATGCCATTGAGAATTTGATAGTTGTCATGTTGCAACCTTATATTTCCCGAGTACAGGACATATGGTTGAGTATACTAGCAGATAAAGTCATAAGAGCAAAAACAGCACATTATCCTTTAAAGATCCCCGATATTACTTCAATATGAAGAATTCCATAATTCAGTAAATTCAGGATAAATGATAAGTATCAGGTATCCAGATTATTTTAAATATGTTGACAACTATTCTGCTGCCAGTGACACCTATGGCTATTTTTAAGATCCAAGTCAAAGGATAACTTTTTTTCTTTCTGCGTACCTTCAGGAATTGTCCTATTTAATTATTTACAGAAACTGGAATACAAGTTAAACTGGTCACAGTGTTACCAAGTCATAGAGCTGACCGGATGCAGATTATAAAATTAATTAAGGGGCGCCTGGGTGGCTCATTCGTTAAGTGTCCAACTTGAGGTCAGCTCATGATCTTGCAAGTTTGTGAGTTTAAGCCCTGCGTCAGGCTCTATGTTGACAGCTCAGGGCCTGGAGCCTGCTTTGGATTCGGAGTCTCCCTTTCTCTCTGCCTCTCCCTCACTCACACTCTGTCTCTCTGTTTCTTAAAAATAAATAAAGCATTAAAAATTGTTTTTAATTAACTAAAATGACTAGCATCAATTTTTATCTTGACCAAGATGTGTTTAAATTGACAAAACAGGGGTGCCTGGGTGGCTCAGTCGGTTGAGTGGCCTACTTCAGCTCAGGTCATGATCTCAGAGTTCATGGGTTCAAGACCCACATCAGGCTCTACGCTGACAACTCAGAGCCTGGAGCCTGCTTCTGATACTGTGTCTCCCTCTTTTTCTGACCCTCACCCACTCACGCACTATGTGTGTCTCCCTCTCAAAAATAAAATAAATGTTAAAAAATTTTTTTCATAAAATATTTTTTCATAAAAATAAAAAAACATTGGTTTTTCTATTTTCCAAAAATTATTGACCTTCTACGAAGTACTCTGTGTAGATTAATAGAACAACAGAACTCCCATTAATCATTTTATGAAAAATTAATTCAGACTGTAGTCTAATGATTAAAAGCATGACATCTAAGAACTGGATTCAAATCCTAGTTCTGCCACTTACTAGCTGGTGACTGTAAGAGAATGACTTAACTTCTCTGAGCTTCAGTTGCCCATTATGGGGATAGTGAAATGACTTCACAGGGTCCCACAAGAATTTAATAATGTAATCATGTACGATGCCTCACCCAGTGCTCGCATTGTAGGTGGAAGACATTTGTTAAATGTTAGTCATCGTTATGGTATCTGAGGAGACCAAGGAATAGGGAGATAGCAGTTTTTAAGGAAACTTAATTCTGTTTTAGACTAATAAGTTGAGGGCCTGAGGAATAAAGTTGTCCATGGGTCTCATGCATGCTTTAAAGTTCAAGCAGAGATTTACACTTTGGAGAAATAAATAACTCAAATGGATCACATGGGATCCATGTAAAAGGCCAAAGGGAAAAGGATGAGAGGAACAACCCAAGGAGTCCCAGTGTGTATGGGATGAGCAGAGAGGAACACCAATGAAAGAGAACTAGAAGAAATGGTCAGTGCTTTAAGAAAAACTAGGGAAGGCTGATGCCACAGAAGCCAACCAAGGGAAATATGAGGAAAACGTGGCTGAGGGTGAGGCCCGGAAATATCTGCTATTGAAGATAAAATTTCCAGCTTTAGTGTGAACAATTTCATCAGCCTGTGGGGATGGAAGCTGAACCAAATGAAAGTGACCAGTGGTGGAGACCCCGGGGAGGGCCAGTAGGCCCTCTCAGGAAGGCCTCAGGGAAGGATGGAAAGTGAGGCTGCCTAGCCTGGGAGGGGAGAGGGTCCAGTAAAGGGCGGATAAGGCCCAGTCTGTCAGCTGTACACCCAAATCTTTTTTCCTGCTGCAGGTACCTCTGGACTCTATTTCCCAGCCTCTCACTATTACATGTGGCCACTTAGTGAATTCTTCTCAAGGAAATGTAAGTTTGACATATAGGCTGATTCGAAGCCAATATTTCTCAGGAGTGGGTTTGCCTTCTGAAAGGTCTCTGGAAGCCGCGCTTTCCCCCACTGCTCACTGCAGGCTCCGGTTCCACACCCTGGGAGCGTCTTTCTCCTTGAAGCTGCATTGTCTCATCTGATGCTGACTTTGGGAACAATGCCATCTTTGGGAAATACACAGTTTTTGCAAATCACTTTCAATGAATATCAAAGGTTATTTTAAGTCCCAGGGTTATTGTTGTTGTTTTCCCCCCAGGGTCCTGGTTTCTAAAGCAATGCAATTTATGAAAATCCTAAATAGGCTTTTGATCTCTTTGTATCCAAACCAGTGCAAACTTCTTTCTTTGAAATAGTTCTTAAGACTGCTTTACTACTATTAATTTTTGTTGCTGCCTTATGAATTATATAGGTTTTGTAGTTCTACTAGGAAACTAATCATTCTCCATAACATTTTTTAATATTTATTTATTTTTGAGAGAGAGACACAGAGAGAGAGAAAGAGAGAGAGCGTGCACGCGAGAGCAAGAGCAAGCATGAGCAGGGGAGGGCAGAGAGGGCGGAAGACACAGAATCCAAAGCAGGCTCCAGGCTCTGTGCTGTCAGTGCAGAGCCTGACACGGGGCTCGAACTCACAATCCATGAGATGATGACCTGAGCTGAAGTCAGGCACTTAATCAACTGAGCCACCCAGGCATCCCTCTCTGTAACATTTTAAAAAGGACAGTGCATTTCCAAATTCCCAATGATAATACAAAAAGTAACGTCTGAAAGCCTGCGCATCTTTAAGATAGAGACTGAATATAAGATAAAGGTATAGCATTTGTTTTCAAATTTTAGGTGTAGGTTATGATAAGGATATCAATTTAGTCTACCTGTGGTTCTGACAATGATATATGCAGATATTGAGATGGTGATGAATTAGGACACGATCATATAAACTCTTATTGTGTCCAGATGGATTCTTGTTTCTCTTAATGACTTCTCCAGGGCTTACTTGCGCTATAGTCGGCAGAGCTCATTCTTCTTTTCCTCAGATAAGAGAATGAGGAGATGGGAAGGTTTGATAGGTAGGAAGGAGTTTGAGGAGCCCTCCAAATGCCCACTTGCTCGAATACTGAGTACAGCTCCGCAGAGGCACATTTTGCCCTCTATTTGCTGAAACGTCAACTCTTCCTGTACCCATGCATTCATCACCTTGATAAAAATTTGACAAACCGTGCTGGAATCAATTATATGAAGCTGATTACCGGTGATGACAGACAGCCTTCAGGGGAGAACAGAAGCAGCAAAAGCAGCTTATCCACTACCATGACTCCAGGATGCTTGGTTTGAAAGGATAAACCAATCTAGGGAAAGATCTCATGAAAATATTTACTCCTTTGTTCCTAAAACAGTGTAAAATACAAACAATGATGCTTAACTACAATTATCTTTTTGAAGCTCCCCCATTACATGATTAGAAGGTTAGTATAACCATAATATTGCACCAGATTTCTAGTTTATGGCAAAAGAATCGCTACTGTCATTCTGTAAGTAAAGCTCCCATCCTACAGAAGAGGGCACCTTCTCTGAAAATACCATCTCTGAAAGACACCTGATATTTTATTCTGTTCTTCTATTTCAAGAATTCTTAGACTATGCTGATGAGAGTATTTTTAGAGTCACGCATTTCAGCTGAATCTTATATACCACCTCAGGCGGGACAGCCCAAATAACAACAGCACGGAGCATCACAGTAATTATTACTTATAATTACTTCCTCACAGTATGCTGGCTCATAAATTTTAATGAAGCTCTTTCCGCAGTGGTGATTGTCAACCTTCCTGGCATTTGTGGGACAAGTGTTTATCCAAATAGAAATAATGTAGTCAAATAATTTCATAGGCTGAATCTTCCATCCTCACTCCGCCCCAGAGGTTATTTCAAATGCATAGCGTTTGAGGGGAAAGGGAGAGGTGACAGTTATCCTACTTTGGAAGTTCTGACAGGCGCACATTGGCTCCTGATATTCATCTGCCTGGAAGGGATGGAGACTGATACAAAATAGCTCCTGGGCAGACAAATATACTGCCAGCAGCTAGAAACTCATTCTTTCGGAGAGCCAGGAATGAGTCTGACTCCAGGAAAGGAATCAGGAGAGGCAGCTCCTCTTTTTCTACTCTGTTTTCATTGTTAGCCAGAAAGAAAGAGTCAGAGAGAGAAATTAAGACCATGACACCAGGAGCAGAATGTGTCCTTGCAAGAGGAACACACAGGAGAGAGTTTTTACATTATACTTATATGTGCAGTAGATTCCATTTAAGTAGCAAACTTCTCTAGTGCCTTTAAAAATCACTGATTATTTGGAGGTGCTGGGTGGCTCCGCCAGTTAAGTATCCAACTTCAGCTCAGGTCATGATCTCACGGCTTGAGAATTCGAGCCCCACATCAGGCTCTGTGCTGACAGCTCAGAGCCTGGAGTCTGCTTCAGATTCTATGTCTCGCTCTCTCTCTCAAAAATAAATAAACATTTTGAAAAATCATTGATTATTTGACAGAATCTGGGGACACAGAGATTAGAAAGACTAGGAATCCCTGATGATCAAATATCATTGGGGAAGGGAGAGGAAACAAATCTTTGAGAAAACATGATTTAATTTCATCCAAGTGCAATTACTATATATGTTTTTGAGAGAGCGCCGAATCCTAACCACTAGACCACCAGGGATATATATGTTTTTGAGAAGATATCATTTGAATTTGAGTTCCTCCCAAAGCAGAGCCTGGAAGAACTTGAGAGCAGGTGGGAACCCTGGGAAACAGAAGTAAAGGGTTAGGGAGAATGAGGCTGCAGAGGAGAAAAAGACAATGTAAAGGATGGATCATCAAGGACACTGAGGCAAAAGGGTCTTGACATTGCTATAATTTTCTGAAAAGCATCCAGAAATCTTTCTAGAACTGTCCACCTCAAAGACAAGAGGCTGGAGGACCCAACCCCTGGCCCTGGTCCTCTATTAACTGAGGGTTGGTGCAGGGTTGGGGTCATTGATTCCTGGCCCTGCTCTCGCTGGCTGTGCTCGCAAGCATGGTCCCAGAGAGCTGCCCTGTGACAGAAAGGCCCTGGGGAGAATGCAGAGGGCCAAGTGGGAGGGAACTGAGGTGGAACAGGGAGCATGCGCACTCTGCCTACAGCAGCTCACCCTTGGCAGCAGGCCAAGGTGATGGGCAGGGGCCTAAGAGCCGTCTGCTACACACACCCACTCATAAGGAAGCATCATTTCAGAATAATGCCAACTGCATGGAGCACTTCTACATGTCCCTTCTCTTCCTTCTTAAGGTGTAGACACATTTGATGCCCCCAGGTGACATACTATCTGTTCCCTGCTATTTTCAATTCTGAATTTTGTATCTGTTCTGACATTGTTGCTGTACAGTTTCCTTAGTCTTTAAGATTTCATATTATGTAACCCTACTGCATCTCCTTGTGCTGTAATGTGGGTTATAATTTTATTTATTTTTTTAACTTTATTTATTTAGGGAGAAAGAGAGTGGGGGTGGGGAAAGAGAGAAAGGGAGAGAGAGAGAGAATCCCAAGGAGGCCCCACGTTGTCAGCAGGGAGCCCAAAGCTGGGCTCTATCTTATCAACTATGAGAGCCTGGAGCCTGCTTCTGGTTCTGTGTCTCAGTCTTTCTCTCTGTGCCTCCCCTGCTCATGCTCTCTTTCTCAAAAATAAATAAACATTAAAAAAATTAAATAAAATAAAATTGGTAACTAAAAGATTGATCATGTTAAATACTTCAGGAGTCAATGAAATAGACATCTCCCGCCCCTTGTTAAAAGTATACATTTATATCACTTCCGACAACAACTTAGCAACAGTAACTTTAAAACCCCAAAATTCTACATCCTAGAATCTATCTACCCACATGATGAGGTAAATGAAGTAAAGAGGAATCCACACAAAGCCCCATTATTTAAGATGGCAAAAGGAAAACTCAGAGGAAAAAGAAAACTAGCAGTAAGGGACTGGTTACATAAATTAGTCCTACATTGCTACTTAAAATCAGGCTTTTAGAGTGTATTTAAATATTTTAGAAAAGGTTCATAGCATATAAGTGAAAACACAGTTGCTAACATGGTGCGTATTTTGTTTTTAAAGAATGGTATATACATACAGAAAAAAATGGGAAAGTTACACATTAAACTATTAATAGCTATCTTTGGATAGTGACATTTCTGATGATTTCTTTTCTATTTTTATTTATTTGCATATTTTCTACATTGCACATATGTACTTCTAAAATACTAATCAAAATGCTTTCCTTTTCACAAAATCTACATCAGTGTCAAAATTAATTATGACTAAGCCTTGAGTGGGTGGCTCCAACTATTTTTTCCGTCTTCCTCCTTTTCTTTCAGGAATTTTTATCTTCTACAAGAATATATTAATGATATATCCAAGCTTAAAGAGTTACTCTAAGTTCTCTGTCTGTTTTTTTCTTCAGTTAAGTCCTTTTATAGGAAAATTTCGGCGAGAATTTGAAGGTGTCAGGTACAGAGTCCCCAGCTCTTTTGTAGTTCTAGCGCCAGACCCACAAGGAGTACACAAGGACACGCGAACGTCTGCTGGTTCAGAAAGGCAGTAACAACGGGAGAGAAAAAGGGAAAACAGAGAGAAGGTAGAGGAAGAGAAAGGAAAGCAGGTACAGAATTAAAGAAGAGAGGATGGATGTTCAACATTTGGGTTTTGTCCTAAAATAAGAAAGAGTATTAATCATTTCAGTTTTCCAAATGTGCAGAAGAAAAAATCAGGAGTGGGGAACTGAAAGAGAAATAGCAAAAGCCACTCAAATCAGAAAGTAAAAATGGAAAAAAACATACTTTAAATACAAGACATTTAATATAATGTGTTCCCCACGTGTCCATGCCCTTTCCATGGGTACAGTCCTCTAAATGCAAATGTGACCAAAAATGCAACTGGATTTGTTACATGAAGTTTCTTTCCCTTTTAAAAAAATTTTTTAATGTTTGTTTATTTTTGAGAGAGAACGAGAGAGAGCGAGCAGGGGAGGGGCAGAGAGATGGAGACAATCCAGAGCAGGCTCCAGGGTCCTAACTGTCAGCCCAGGGCCTGACACAGAGTTTGAACTCAAGAGCCATGAGATCATGACCTGAGCTGAAGTGAGGACACTTAACTGACTTAGCCACCTAGGGGCCCTGGGAGTTTCTTTCTTAATCATACTTCTCATTTCCATATGCTCTTGTCAGTTTTTCCAGCATTTCAAGGTGATGTACTAAATATACAAAAATTACACAAAGGCATAAAATTAAGAAGAACATATATCAAAAATGAGAAGGTTGAAATTGTCATAAGCCCTTATTTTTGGCGGTCTGTCACTGCTATCACCATCAACTCAAATTCATTGCAACAGTGTCCCCGTGGGAATTGAAAAGGAGACAATTCCAAGGATTATGATTCACCATTTTGTAAGTGATTCATTTGTCATCCTGGCCTGGCACTTTTTTTTCCTTTGTGTAATCTTTCATAATGTTCTTAACAGAATTGAAAATACAAGTCGGGGACACATTCACTGAATTTGGGGTCCAAAAAATGGATTGGAACATGGGGAATCAAATAAAAAAAAACTCAAGACCATGCATGCAGGCAGATCAATAAGGTGAAGGCAAAATAAATAAAAAGGAACAAAAGTGCAAAAGCAAAGTGATGGCTAATTAAGAGGCATACATACAAGGACAAGTGTCCAAAGATAAAACTCAAAGTTCCGTGTATGATGGATACTTACCCAGAATCTAAACTATATACAGACATTAGGTATCCAGTTTCTAAAGGAAATGAGATGCCACAGAAGGAGATCTAGACAGGAACCCACCCACGAGAGAACTGGGATGGGGATAAAGAAACCCAGAAATTCCCAGTTTCTATGAAATTGGGATCCCTGGAAGACCAGGTAGAAGATCCATTTGAGACTGAACAAATGAACAAGTATGTTTGCAATTCATATATTCCCTTCACTGAGGAAAGACTGGTCTCAAAAAAGAGGTGGAGTGAAAATAATCCGTAATTATTTCAGCTGTTGCAAATCTGCAGGTTTGAGAGCTACAGGAGCATGAGACAGGTAATTAACGTGCTGCTTCCTCTGGGGACCTCTCCCCAACTTTCCTAATTTGACATTTTCTTTTTCACATACTCAGAGATTTCCAATGTTTTCTTCTAACCAACTCTCAAAATGCAACTGTAAATTAGACAAGCAGAATTAAATCACAAGTTAACATAGGTGTCAACATGTGTCTCTTGCTATTATCTCCTGCTGCTGCCATTGCCAAATGCTAAGTATTGTCCACCGTTTAGTGAGCTACCCTCTCCTGAGTTCCCGGTTAGCTATACTGTGATCACAGACTGCCTTCTTGAACTATCCCAGAAGGCTTATTTCCTTTTCCTTTCTGTGTCATGAAAGGAAGCAGAGGCGAGGGGACAACCATTTAAGAGGTAAAGTGTGCACTAGAGTGCAGCCTCAGAGGTTAGGAGAAGTCAGAGAAAATTTCGGGATGTAAAAAGCCTGGTCCTAACAGGTGCTTATACCCACAAAGACACAAGTGGTTTCGAGGTCCAGATGCAATTAGTCTGATTGTGATTCCTAAGATGACAATTGTATGTCTGGCTAAAAAATATCCAGTTCTGTAGAAATCGTTCCTTTAAATGTCCAGATCTATTCTGCATACCAGATGACACTTTATAAAAAACAAACAAACAAAAGAAAGCAAAACAACAACATCAAAAAAGGCCTACTTTTCATGGAGACAGGGGTACCCCTTATAAGTCATCAATTCACTACTCTGCATTCTTTAAACTATTGCACCTGAATTAAGATGCATTAATTTACAAACTTTTGGTTAAGGATGGAATCCAAATCCCCCAAACAGCAGATGTCATGTTTGACAAAACAAGACATTTTTCCTTACACATGGGACCATGCTTTTCATTTGGCCATTTTAGTGCCATTCTTCCTACTTTGTCCTTAGAGAAAAGAGAGGAGAGCAGAGAAACTTTACAGACACACCAGTCTTCCAGTGTTGTATCTCCGGGACAGATGGCTCAGATGTCTCCTCCATTCAGCTCATACTGAACATAGTATGAGTATTCATACCTCTTGGAGTATTCTTACATCCCCCCTTTCTAGGAGCACCAAACTTGAATTAAATCAAGTAATGCACTTTTACCAAAAAGGTGTTGCTCTTTTGCAAGGGTCCCACCCTCCCTCTCTCTATCAGTGATATTGTAGTCCAATGAAAAGCCTTGATCTCAAATGACTATACTTTCTGCAATGAACATCAGCAACTCCCAATATATTTTCACTACACTACTTCAAGTTTCCTTCTGCTGCCAAGGAAGGTAAGTATACACAAAAGTGGGCACATCGCCCCTGGGTTAGCCTCTACAGGTGCCGAGACCCCTGAGTTGAATAATGGACAGTACATAACCCACAGGCGCTCATAATTTGGTGGAAGAAAAAGAAAGTCCAAAACTACATGACAGATTGTTCATGTAAAAATCAACTAATAAGACTTTCAATGTACGTTTTCACCGCACATTGAGTCTTCATCACACAAATACCACGTATTAGAAGATTAGGCTCTGGCAGATGCCCCTGTGGGTGAGATGTCCTTAAACCTATGCCTCCCCCTCCACATTCCTTCCAATCCCTTAGTTCTAAGAGGCCATGGGCTCCTTCTGTAAGAGTCGCCATCCCAAGGGGGCACACCTCATGGACAGTCAGCTGGAGACATATCCATGTGCTCCCCAGCCCCTGTTCCAAAAGATACTATGCAGCAGTGGTTTTCCAAGCTGTGTTCTCCCTGCCCTCATCCCAGTAAGGGGTTGGGATGCTGAAGGAACGGGACTCTGGGCTCTCAGCCCTACTTATAACAGATAAATTTCCTCTAGTCATTGGAATTTTATATCACGTTCCTTTAAAGAAATGACCCCGTCACTTAAAAACACATTTGAAAATCACTGTGGCAAAGGCTGGAGAGTCTGAGGAAATGAAGCTCTCTTTGTTTGGGACAGAGTATTGAAACCTTCCACCATTTTAATTCGTGACATATTCAGAGACATAGAATAGCAAACTGAGTTGAAAGGGAATGGAGAGGGAATACCTCTAAAAGACCTTAGTATCTAAGAATGTATTGAACAGAAGGGAAAAGAAGGAATCAAGAGCAAAGTTAGCAACCAAGGGGGAGTCAGGATGATCGGCAGATAAGGAAAGAGGAGAGGGAAATGAAGCAACAGGTAGATTCATTGTCAGACTAAGTTCAAGGCCATTCTTGCAAGCCCGTCTCTATACTCTGTCTCCAGCTACCCCAAAGGAAGCCACATGTGAGTCAACCTAAGGCTGTTTTCTGACCTCAGACATCAGGAGGAAGTGAGAAGAGTATCCAGGCCTGCCATCCCCAGATCCATCCTCAATCTTAATGGACTAAAGTAGACTTACCTTCAGTTCTGCATGAGCAGACACAATGTGACAGGGGGTACTTTAGGGGCAATTGAGACCTGTTCCTTAGAATAGCAGTTATCAAACTTTATTGCATCAGGCTCACCTGGGAAGGTTTTGAGAGATCCAGATTCCCCAGTTCTGTTCACAGAAAGATTCTGATTCAGTGGGCATGGGATAAGGTTCGAAATCTATATTTTTAATGAATTCTCCAAATGATTCAGATAAGGGTCTGCCTCTGGGACCACACACTTTGGGGACTCTCTCTCTCTGGAGAGGCCGTGGTGTCTGTGCTAAAATCATTAACTAGACACCCCTCTGGGAAACATGGTGCTGATAAACCCCAGAGGATCAAAACTGTTCACCCAGGCCCCTGCTACAGACAGCCTCCTGTGGTTATCATCATATATGAATTTCTCTCACATTCTGAGATTAGCCTGTCTGCAAACTCGAGGACCTTCCAACCGTAGAACCACTTTCCTGCTGTTCGAAAAGGTAAGAACAAAGCCAGGCTAAGGGTCTCCACATGTCTTGCATTTCACCAGCCCCTGAATAAGGAGCCTGCCCTTTCATCTTCACATTTAGCCCTAGGTAGCTATGTTGTTACAAAACTCAATTTAGAATTTCACTCTCAAAACCAGACCCACAGACCTTGTTAGAGCATTCGCTGAAGCCAGCCATAGAGCAGAGTGAGAAAAACATTTTCAATTTTCACTCTCTTGTTTCCAAAAGGTTATAAATTTGTGAAGAATTAAATGGTAGAGATGAAATGTCTTGACCCAGGGGTTAACTGCTTTGCAAAATATGAAGGAAAACAAAAATACTACTGTACTATTTTCTTAAAAGAGAAGGACAGATCTCTTGGCTAAAATAAAATGAAGTTATTTCTATAAGCCCATTTTCCCCTTCAGTTATCAAAGAGGGTCAACAGTGTGCCTTAAAAATCTGGGTCAGGGGCACCTGGATGGCTCAGTCAGTTAAGCGTCTGACTTCGGCTCAGGTCATGATCTCACTGTTTGTTAATTCGAGCCCCATGTCAGGCTCTGTGCTGACAGCTCAGAGACTGGAGCCTGCTTTGGATTCTGTTCCTCCCTCTCTCTCTCTGCCCCTCCTCTACTCACTCTCTGTCTCTCAAAAAATAAATAAAAACATTAAAAAAAAAAAAGTCCGGTTCAGCCTTTCACACAGCTAGTTCAAGTTGAAGAGTCCAGGAAAAGTGGCCCCACTATGACATTTGCTGCTGAAAACCCCTCAATTCCTTTAGTTAACAAGCTACTGTTTTAAAATTCAAATACCCTTAGAATATTTGTGACTTCAGAATATCAGTCATGGGTAACTTGGTGTAAATTAATATTTAGCTTCTGATAAAATTTGAAAGATTTCAGAATCAAAAATTTTGCTTTCACCAGCAAGGCTCTCTCTGAGAACATGGCCAAGAAATCAAATGGTTTCTTCAGTTTTTCAGTTTGTAAACTAAGTATGGGTTGGAGGAGGGTCCACCATATTTGCAACCTACCTCCCCTCCCAGAATTAGGGGAGATCGTGCTCCAGTGAGCCACGTTCGAGCAGGACCTACTTTCCGGTCCACTGCACTTACTGGTGTTACACTGGTAGATGACAGCAAGGTACAAAATGCATGGGAATGAGCTTTCATTTGCTCATTTACTTATTCTCTCGTTCAGATACTGCTGAAAAATAAAAACTTCTTTATGGTTTGTCCTCCATTTGCAAAGACTTGTACCCTCTGCCCTGAGCCTCAAACCTGGCTTCCAGGAAAGCCACATTTTGTCAGAGGACCTTCTTGCATCTACCCGCATATGGAAGTATAAAGCAGTACCTCTCTATAAAGATGTACTATTCCAAAATATGGGTCATCAGTGCTGTAATGTCCTGCAAAATGTATTCACAATTTTTTTTGAGGTCTAGAGACGTGGTACTCAAAATGTGGTCTGGGAACCCCCAAACCCTTTCAGAAGGCTTGTGAGGTTAAAATTCATTTAAAAATAACACTAAGTTGTTTTTTCCATTCTCATTCTTCCACAGGTGAACAGTGGAGTTTTCTAGAAGTGACATGACACATGCTGTAGCAACAGACAGCACGAGCAAGCGGATATGAAAATCCAGCTGTCCCCAAGAAGCCACATATCAAAGAGATTTGCAGAAATATAAAACAATATCACTCTTCTCACTACTTCTTTTGTTTTTCAAATTTAGCTATTTTTCATTAAAAGTACATAATTTATGTTTACACATAATACGCTTACTATTATTTTAATGTGAATTAATATTTAATTTTTTGTTTTAATTTCTAAAATGGTAAATATCAATAGGTATAACCTACATACATACACGCTCTTTGGGGTCCTCAATAATTTTTAAGGGTATAAATGGGCCCCAAATTTATGAGAGCTATATAAGGCACAATATACATACTCTAGTATTCTTCAGAATAGCCCTATAAGGCAAAGATCCGTATCTTTATTTTATAGAAAATGAAACCAAGACATAACAGAGTTAAATAATTTGCCCAGAATGAAACCATCAGATCCCAAAACCCATGATTTCTCCTTGTGCTCTCTTAATGCTCTTACTAAAGCTAGCCTTGTGTTTGGCTTACTTATGGGAATGAATATACCACCAAAAATGGGCAGACCATACATCAAAAAAGAACTTAGACCCATAACCTGCACCAACCTGTCCAGGAAGCCAAACGCTTTCTCTTCAATAAGCAACCAAGGAAGACAGTCCACTGTAAGTCAGACTTACAGGGAGCCAGATCGCTACCTCTAGTGACAATCCAGGAAACTAAATAATAATTTCTATAACAATTCGCCCCAAAGGGTCAGGACTTGATTAATAACTGACAGCTTGTCCCTACTTCCTACCCGGTGATGAACGATGCCCTGCTTCTAGTTGGCCCATCTCCAAGGTCCCTCCAGACAGCTTTCAGTAAGGCCATACTTGAAGACTTCCCTTTCCTCCACCAGAAAGCCTTCCTACTCCTCTGCCTGCCTTTCAGCCTCTGCCAAAATCCAAAGGACAGTGGATGACTCCCTTGTTGTATCAAATTCAATATAAATAGCCTTTGCTTTTCTCATTTGGTTGCTCTTCATTTATCCCCATACCTGCTTTGATACCATTATCCTGTAAGTCGCTAGAAGATAGAAAGCTTAAAAACCTTTAGTTTCCTTTCCTCCAGGTTTAGCACTTTGCACAACACATAGCAACCACTATGCCTAGTCATTTAGGAAAAACACACACGGAGGGTTCTGTCACCAAAATACAGTGACTGCCTAGTGATGCATTGTTCTCTCCACACTACCCAGCCCAGTAGGGTTGTATCCACACAAACTCCACATCACTGATTCCCAGACATTTGGGCATCTGAGACCAAAATAATATAAATAACAAATAAATTCAAATGGCTACTGTATTTATGAGAACTGCCATATTTTTCCCAAGAAAGGTTTTAAAAAACTTACCATCTGATTACCAAAAGAGGGGGAAGGAATTAATTAAAATAAATAATATTACTTTAATTTTATAGGTTTCTTAAAATTGAAGGATTTAGCTTTCTGAAGAAACTCATTTCCTTGTTCTTCCTTTGGAGACACAGGTGTTAGATGCCAGCGTGGGTCCCGGTGGGCGTTTGGGAATGTACTTATGCAGCCTCGCAGAGCAGAAGGACCAACTCTGAACTCTGCAACCTGTGCAGCACACCAACTTTCCCCGCCTCTCTGTGACTGAGCCATACACCTCGATGCTTTCTGCTGCCAAAGTTCTCAGACCATTTGCATTCCCTTTTCAGAGGATATGGAAGCACTTCAGAGTAGATTCGATAAAGGCCCAGGGTTCACTGGTATTTTTTTGCATGCAGACGCTCACTCACTCTTTTTTTTTTTTTTTTTTTTTTTTTGAGAGACAGAGAGAGACAGCAAGCAGGGGAGGGTCAGAGAGAGAGGGAGACACAGAATCCGAAGCAGGCTCCAGGCTCTGAGCTGTCAGCACAGAACCTGACATGGGGCTCAAACTCATGAACTGTGAGATCATGACCTGAGCCGAAGCCGGATGCTTAACTGACTGAGCCACCGAGGCGTCCCGACGCTCACTCACTTTTGAGTGAACATTAATGTATTTCCTTCTGAAGCAGACATGAATGGCCATATAGTGTTTAAAGTGCCAACTCATTAGCAGTATCTTGAGCTTTCAATAGAATTGTCCAATGAATGCCCACTGGAACAATTAAGGAGGACCATATGGATAGTCAAAACAAAACAAAATAGAAGTCTGAAATGTACATTATTCAAATTATCAGGAGTATGAATATGTGAAGACAATGCAATATAACATCTAAAATTCAAAAGTTTCTAAAATACGTATTTGAGCTCTACACCTTCTTATTTAATAAATGAATTGTTTTATACAGAAAATATTAATCCCAAACTATCTTCTTCATTGTACTAAATATGTGCCTTTGCCTTTCCAGAACCTCACCTTGTCCAATTCCATCCTACTCTATGCTATGGAAACCTAACTTCAATGAATTGCTAAAACAAGAGCTCCTTTCAGGTGGCTTAGTTGGTTGAATGTCTGATTCTTGATTTCAGCTCAGGTCATGATCTCACAAAACGTAAGATCGAGCCCCACATCGGGCTTTGTGCCAATAGCATGCAGCCTGCTTGGGATTCTCTCTCTCTCTCTCTCTCTCTCTCTCTCTTTCTCTCTCTCTCTCTTTCTGTGCCCCTCCCCTGATTACACTCATATGCATGTGCTCTGTCTCTCAAAATAAATAAATAAACATTAAAAAAAAACCCAGAGCTACTTTGCTGGCTACTCAGGAAAAGAAGACTCAGCCAATGAGTGGTACAGGTAAAAGATCAGAGGGCAGGAAGAATGAGAGGTCTGGGCATTTCCTCCCTTGCCCCTTCCCTGCTGAGCCACTGATTGGCAGAGGCTGTGTTATTCAAAGACCAAGGCTCTAGTCAACAGGGTCTCTTGGGCCTCTTCTACCTGCACAGCTACAGCTCTTTCTTGTTCCCATTCCCATCAGTCCACGTGGTGGTAATAGACCCGGGGTCTGTGCGTCCCTTAGTGCGTCCCTAAATATTACAGATACCTTTGTAAAATCAATACACTCTCCTCAATTGTCAAGTGTGCTTCTCTCCCAAACCCTGTTGATACATTCACCCATTTCAATTCTTTTTAACTTTCTTTCTTGTTCTTCTATTTTTAGTTTATACTCTATAACTTTGCACATGATGCTTTTATAGACATTATAAAATTGATTGTTTACAAAGATTCTAAGCTTTTTGAACTTTTTGTGGAGACATTGCCTTCCCTTTCCTCATATCCATTAAAAGGCTGAGCAAAGTGATCTCTATCAACTGATTATTATACTCGCTTTTAATTTGCGGGTTGAGTTGCCACTGCGGTAATAACAGGACTAGCAAAGTTAGAGTTATGAGAGCAAAAGTGGAAAGGAAAACAAGAGTATTCCTAACTGAAAATAAGTACTACCCAGCTTAGGTAATGCTGTGCTTTTTTGCTTAAATCTGACTTGAGACATAAATATGGACTAATAGCCACCTGGGTGGCTTAGTTGGTTGAGCATCCAGCTCTTGGTTTCAGCTCAGATTATGATCTCATGGTTCGTGAGTTCAAGCCCTGCATTGGCCTCTGTACTGACGGCATGGAGCCTACTTGGAATACTTGGAATTCTCTCTCTCTCTCTCTCTCTCTCTCTCTCTCTCTCTCTCTTTCTCTCTCTCCCTCTGCTCCTCCCCTGATTGCTCACTTACCCTAAATAAATTAAGTAAAAATTTTAAATCATTAACAAATAAATAAATATGGAATAATTAAATGCTTCATTTGTACCCAGATTCAAGCTGTGTTTATATAATACCAGAACAACTGGCAACTGGGCAGCTCAGTATCACTTTAAACAAATCAACAGAAGAATAACAACGGGTGGGGTGCCTGGGTGGCTCAGTTGGTTGAGCACTGACTTTGGTTCTGGTCAAGATCTCACAGTTCATGAGTTTGAGCCCCGTGTCAGGCTCAGTGCTGACAGCTCAGAGCCTGGAGTCTGCTTCAGATTCTGAGTCTTCCTCTCTCTCTGCCTCTCCTTGCTTATACCCTGTCTGTCTCTCAAAAATAAATAAACATTTAAAAAATTAAAAAAAAAGAAAAAGAATAATGGGTGACTTGGTGACACAGGCATATCTTATAGCTAAAATCAGAAACTGTCAGTACCGCTAGGCAATATCCTGAAAAATTATTCTCTGTGCCTTAATAACAACTCTCCATGAATTCAATTCAATGGTTTATAATTATTTTTGTTACAGGAAAAGATATAAAGTTTATGAGCACTTAAATCAGCTGTATAGGTTTGCCTTCCCTGTACAGTCGAGTCTAACTAAATGTAGAGATGGCTCAAAAATACTGCAAAGCACCTCCATGACACGGCTGACCACCCCTGGGCATCTCACACCTTCCTCTTGGCTGATGAGAGATCCCCAGGTGTCCTAAAGATGCTTCACCTTGTCATTTTGCTTGTACATTTTATCACCATGGTAGAACACCAAAATTAAGTTCTTCATATAAAAGTGTGCCTATGTTGCACATCTGCAGTTACAAAGGTAAAGTGGCCAGGAGAAAATTATTAACTTCTCAGAGTCTTGGTTTCCTCCATGTTTAAAAAGATCTCTATCAACACCAACATTTCAATGTTATTGGAAGGGCTAAAAATAAAATGTGCTCAGCGGCTCACCCAGAACAGCACCTCAGAAGTGACACCTACAGAGATACAGAGGAGCACAATGGCTCCAAAAGTGGGCAGCTCACATTCAGATCCGCTAACCACCTGTTAGCTGTGAGACCTTGGGTGAGTTATTCACACTCTCGGCCCCTCAGTTTCCTCATCTGTAAACTGAAGATAAGAATGACATCTTTCTCATCAGTTTTTGTGAGGATTACATGACCTCACACCCAAGAATGTGTTCAACTACACCTGGTACATTAGGGATCGCTGAATATCGTTTGCCCTCGGAATCCGGTGTCCTGCCCCAATGTCCCTACTCTATCCCACTGTCTCAACACACCTTTGCCCACACACTCCCACTGTACATTCCTCTCTTGTACTACTTGTGACTGCTTCTTATCAGCCACATGCATCTTTCAGTCCCACCAGATAAGCAGGTAAAATTTCCCCAAAGTCATGGTGAACTGCTATGAAGTTTTAGGTTCCTTCTAAGGGGGGGCAGCAATAGGTTCACATGGTCAACTGCTTTTTGATACTTTTGCAAAAATAATGCATTTTTATATCCTTTTCCTTAAAGTTTTTGCCAATCTGTCAAAGTCATAGGCTCCAATAATCTAAATCTATACTTGCTCAAATGGGAGGCAAAATGGGAGAGAAGTCAAGATCTGATAAACAAAGAGTAAGCAACAAGCACTCTATATGAACCTATAGTGGGGAAAAAACCCAGAAAACAAAAACTTTTGAAATGGGAGGGGGGCGGTGGGGAAGGGAGAGAGAGAGGAGGAAGAGGATGAGGAGGGGAGAGAGGAAAAGACTATGAACCCTAATCCCTAGTTTTCAATGTCCAGATCCTTCTCACCCTTTGGGTCCCAGCACAGTTAGCTCATATAAACCCTCCTTGATCATTTGACAAAAACACACTTCCCCTCCCCGTTCCTGTCTTTCATTCATCAGAGTGCTGATTATTTATCCATAACACCATCTAGATTTTTCTGAGCATTTACTTTCTATTTCAAATTCCTTCACAGTGTCTGGCCCATGGCAAAAACTCAACAAATGCTGGTTGAGTGAACGAATGAGTGAATCAATGAGCAAATAATTCTGTTTCATTTGTCATTTCATGGCCCAGATGTTGATGCCCTCAAGACGCCTTCCCAAAGTCTCCAAGACTGGGTTAGGCTTCTCTCCTGTGTAACCTGTGTTCGTGTCTCCAGAGCATTTATGACAGCAGATGGAATTCTCTGTTCACTCTCTATCCCCCCATCAGATGTGTGGTTTCTGCGGCAGACCCTGTGAATCCTTTACCACATGTCCCCCAGCACCTGCCATAGTGCCTGCCACAGAGTAGCACCCAACAGATATCTGAGTCAATTAAATGTCTGAGGGTCACTATTTTTAGGAAAGAAAAAAACTACCATTTATTGTTGGCTTTGTGTCTAGTATTAAACAATTATTAAAAAAAACTTAATATGGGAAATACCTAGCAGATAAGGGGGAGGTGTTTTCTTTCCTTCACAAATGAGTAATATATGGCTCAGAGAAGTTAGGGCTTGAGTTCACAGCTAGAGAGATCAGAATCAGCACATGAACCCCAGAATGTCAGAGTCAAAAGTCCCTGTTCATACTGTTGGGCTACTCTGCGCCTTGGGGACACTCCCCTAACCATCCACAGGATGTTCCTTTCTTCTGTTTGTTGTCCTATCTTCCCACATAACTGGTAATCTCCACTGGGCCAGGAACAAGGTCTTTACTATTCTTCCTATTTTGTAAATATTGAGAAAGTGATTTAAACATGGTGGGCTTGCAGGAGTTGCTGATTTCAGCTGACTGACGGCGTGAATGTATTCATGTATCTTGACACTTCCTGTGCAAGCATCAGCTTCTGCTCAGGAGTGACACCCAATATTGCCTTTCTCAATCTCTCAGGGAAAGCAGATGCTAACTTAGAACACGTGAAGGGAGAAAAGCGCAAACAAATGACAGAGCCGGGAATGGGCTTGCCAGCTGCCACCAGCTTCGGTGCTTCTCTGAGGGGACTCACCTGGGCAGGAAATGGTAGCTCCTTATAAACAGACGAAAAAAATCTGAATACCATCCTGAAATACATGCGCAGGGTGACTAGGTTAAATGAGCATCAAAGGCAAAGATTACAGGTAGAAATATTTTCCCATTCCATCTTACTCAGACTCTTCTCTCTACACCTTCTTTATATGCATGTTCCCATCAGGGAAAACAGGCATTCTGGAGATGTACAGGGAGAAGCTAGCTGAATGTGTTCCAATCCCTCCTGCTGCGTGCATCTATGTGTTTTAAACACAGATCACACACAACCCACTCATGCTGGTGGATAGTAAGTTAAAAGCAAAACAACTGATTTCTTTCTGTAACTATAAATAATTTCTTGGAACAGGTAATCAAGAAATAGAGAAAAATATAGAGTAATTATATACTGTGGAAAAAGTACTTGCTAACAATTAACATACGTAGGATTTCAGATTGAATAACCTACCTATATCAAAGAAATTACTTGGCCTTCCTGGACCTCATTTATATCACATGGTCAAGGACACATGGGCTTAGGATTCAGAGCCCTTCTTGGAATCCTGCCTCTAAAATACCCTAGTTATGACCTTGGGAAAATTCCTTTACCTTTCTGATTCTCTGTTTCTTCATCTATAAAATAGAACTAATACTACCACCTTCCCTCATGGGGAAAAATAAATTCTAAAATGCATATAAACATAAAGTGTTTCCTTTGTGGGTAAAACTAGGGTCAGTAAATGATGCTATTATCAGTCATACCATCAAATGAGGAGTTAAGCCAGAAAATGTGTAAGATTGTTTCCTGATCCAATTTTCTAGGTCTCCAAATACTCAGACCAGGAAATGCACTGAGCCTATGTTAAAGTATTTGTCATCACAAGCATTTGACTCAGTAGAATCAATGAGAGAAGCCACCATGGGGCTCCAAGACCTGCCTTCTTTATTAAACATGTCTTTCATTTTCTGTATTCTGATATTCTGAAACCCAGGGCCTTGTGGACCCTGGAGAGAGTGCCCCTCTCAGAGTTAGCCAGTTCCTAGAGACACTAAACAACTCACAAACTCACTTTTCAAATGCAAATGAATAAATCCAGAGTTCACACCCTCAACCACCTCTCTTACTGGACTCTCACACTTTAGGCCACAATCCACCTGCCCTAATCATCCCAGGCCCAGACAGCCAATTTCTCTGTGCCCCTAGAGTCTGCTGAGATTACTCAAACTAGCAATCCTAAACCTGCTTACCCTGCTGTGCCCAGTCATTACACAGAAACCACAACAGAGACTCTTGTCACATATCCCTAACAACCTCCTAATACACCCTGGTGAGTCACCTCCTTCCCCCTGTGCCCTCCTCCTCCAGCCCACGCATGCCTATCCTGGGAACCATGAGTATAACAAACTATCTTTTCAATGGCAGTTGTCTCCTGATCTGCAGGCCTCCCATACTCCAATAATAATAAAACCTGTATTTGAAAACACTGTCTTCCGCCATGCCTCTCCTAGGGAAGCAGGGCTGTATCTTTCTCTGTGTTCACTGGGCCCATCTCCTGCATTAGATTCTGGCTAGTTACCACCTGTAGACATGGTTACTTTTGGGGATCAGAATCCCCTTTAGTTGCATATAGTCCAGCAGCACATGTTTGACAAACAGATGGTACCTTTGAGAAAAGGAAAAGGTGCCCCTTAGGCAGAGCACAGGGCTCATTAAGTGAAGGGTCCCACTTGACCCTTTGGTGGGTGCCTTGGGCAGTGTACAACGTGCATCTATGTGTGGCCATCTTGGGCTCTGAACATGCTGAGAGTCAGTTTACCATTAACTCAGCCTGGCCAGAGCTTCAGAAATGAAGCAAGAAAGAGAAAGGGAGAAAAAGGAAGGAGAAACACACCAGGAGTGATAAAGGGCAGTGAACACAGTAATGCTCTGCCTTCTGCCCACCTGTCCTCCTGTCCATGTAAAACCTATGTTATCCAACTAAGCTATGGGTTTTTCAAGTTAAGTCTTTCATTATTTAAAGTAAACCCTGAATTGAGGACTTAAAAAAATGCAGACCCAACTGAAACTGTGCTTTCTTTAAGTGAAGGAATTTTCCATTTATTCAGAGGAACCACACTGTCAAGTCTGGCCATCTACACAGTCTAATTTTAATAATTGCCAGCACGTTTTGCTTTGCAAATTGCTATAAGCCTCATTGCTCTCATACTGGTAATCTAGATACTAAAAATAAATATAGGTGATATTCTTCTTCGTAACTGATGCTATTTTTTTTTCAGTCTTCTCATTGGGAAGGCATCCACCCTACACAGCCTTTCTCAAAGCTATTTTTTTTTAATTTTTTTAAATGTTTATTCAGTTTTGAGAGAGAGAGAGAGAGACAGAGCAGGAGCAGGAGAGGAGGAGAGAAAGAGGGAGACACAGAATCTGAAGCAGGCTCCAGGCTCTGAGCTGTCAGCACAAAGCCTGGTATGGGGCTCAAACTCATGGACCAGACCACGAGATCATGACCTGAGCCAAGGTCAGAAGTTTAACCAACTGAGAGACCAAGGCTCCCCAAAGCTAAACAATTTTTAAAATTAGAAGCAAAATAATATAGATCCCAGCTGTGAAATATTTTTCTTTAATTAAAGTGAAAAACCACACTAAATTTTTCTCCAATACACTCATAAAAGCATTAAATCCAATATATTCATAATAGCATAAATAGACATGCAAAAATAAATTTTATTCAAGCCTAAATACTTGGAATCTCCAAAATTTAAAAAATGTTTGATTTGAGAACCATAAAAATGATAATAAAATAAAAATGCAGTAAGAAACATTAATTAAGTGAAGGATAAAGGGAGTCATAAATATACTAATAGAATACAAAGTTGGTAACTAAGTACAAATGAATGATGATATTTCTCTAAACAAGTTTATTCCAAGGCAGTAATGAACTTCCACAGGGAGGAGGTGTAACACGTCCAGGAAGAAATGTCAGTGGCTTCTAGTAGCTCTTAAAATGCTCTATGTGCATGTCAATTGTTTAAAAATCTAGTAAGTAATCCAGTTTGTGGACTCAGAAACTCCTGAGGCAAGACATGCAAAAAGCAAGCCATCAAAAGGAAAACAGGGGAGTGTTCCCACCCAGGCACTTCCTCCTGACACGCTAGAAATACTTGAAATTTGGCCTCAAGTTGGATATCCCTGTGCCTGGTGGATTCCACTGGCAACCAAGTAAACTTATCACAGGGATCCTAACAGCTTGGGAGTGAACTTGGTAGAGGAGGAATCAGACCAGCTAGACTAGCAAGATAACTGCTCTGGCACTAATTGTAAGATAAGGCCAAATACTTACCTTCTGTATATCTTGGTTTCTTAACCTGGAAACAGTCCTCTTAATGAACAGTTTAAAATTAATAAGGTAACCAGAATCATATCAACATCCTCAGCCTGTCCAGGTAAAGAGAGGGAACTTTCAGCTCTACCCCTCTGACCTCAGGGAGGGATGAGAACTGAGTTAATCACCGACTGTCAATGATTTAATCAATCATGTCCATCATGCTTAACTAATGGGGGCTCCATAAATATCCTAAAGGATGAGGTTCAGGCAGCTTCTGGATTGGCAAACACATCAACAGTCTAGGAGTATGACAAGCCGAGAGAGGGCATCGAACTTGCACTTACCTTCCTGTCCTGAAACTGCCCTATTTTGTTTGGCTGTTACTGAGTTCTATCCATATAATTAACACATAACAGTAAGTAAACAGTGTTCCTGAGTTCTGTATTAACAAATTATCAACTCTGAAGGGTGGCGTAATGGGAGGCCCCTATTTGGAGCCTGTTTGTTAGAAAAACACCAGATTTGTGATTGGTGCCTGAAGTGAGGGACGGCAGTCCTGCAGAAATGAGTGCTTTTGTCTGGGGGCTGCGCTAACTCCAGGCAGTAAACATCAGAAATGAATTAAATTATAGGACAGCCAGCTGGTGTCTGTAGAGAGCTGAAGAATTAGTTGGTCTAAAAAACCCACACATTTGGTGTCAGAAGTGTTGTGAGGTAGAAAGAGACTGCTGTATAGGTTAAGATGATTGTGGACACCCTAATGAATTAGTTACAAATCAATATAAGTACATAAAAATATTAGAAGCTGGGAAAAATGGTTAACTGACTATTAAAATATTATGAGATAAAAAACTATCAATGCCAAATATATTCCCAAAAAAGGATGTGTTAAAGTTGTTAAATAATAAAAACAGTAAACAACTAAATATTTTCCAATATACATACATGACAGCATAAAGCAAGGATCCCTAGAATAAATGTAGGTATACCTATTCTTAGGCATACTACCCGATTACTCTTCATCTATCCCCTTGTGCATGCCTCAATTCATTGAAATGGCCAAACTTTTTCAAAATTTTCTTCAATATCCCAGAATACATCATTTAAGATTGCCATCTCCAGAAAAACACCACCATATTCAAAAAAACTTCATAATGTGGTCAGCTTGGTAAAGGGGCAATAAGCCCAAGCATTAGGCTCGGATAGACCCATCCTGGAATCGGCCATTCATCACTCCTAAACATGCCCTACCTTTAGATTTCTCAAGTAAAATAGTAATAATAATAATAATGTTAATAATAATAAATGCAAAGTTGAATTGTTGTGGGAATTAGAGGTAAAGTATAGATAATGCCTGGCATATGGTGTATGTTCAATAAATGCTAGCTGTATATAATAATACCTTTGCAGTTGGTATTTGCTTATAGAAGTATATAATTACTCCATATTAGTTTCTTTTTCCAATTACACTATAAGTTTAGTGAGCACAAAATCTTTTTATAGTACTTCTTTGGAATGTCTCACAGTCTAGTAGACTAGTTGGCATACAGTAGTGTAAAACCCATTTTCACACCCGTGGAATCATAGGAGCATTAAGAGCTCCTAATCGCCCTAAAGAAGAAGAGATGAGACTGCTTTAGTTACAAAGATAATAGTGGCCATCAAACTACAGTTGTGACGAGGGAGGGGGCAAGGAGAAGGATTTCTGAGTTGCTAACCCATGAAGGAGTGTGTATCTGTATCCGCAGAACCAGAGAATGGAAGCCCCGGAATGAAGTCCTGGGCTGGACTGGGCTGAGAAGAGAGTCAGAGGTTTTGGAAAAATGGTGGATTATGGAGGATTAGAGACAAATTTAAACAGAGTTATATGTGAGAGCTTTATTTTTGTGTGTTTTAATGTTTATTTATTTTTGAGAGAGAGACAGAGCGTGAGCAAGCGTAAGTAGGGGAGGAACAGAGAAAAAGGGAGACACAGGATCTGAAGCAGGCTCTGCACTGACAGCAGGAAGCACAAACTCACAGACTATGAAATCATTACCTGAGCTGAAGTCAGATGCTCAACCAACTGAGTCCCCCAAGCTCCCCGATGTAAGAGCTTTTTGAGGGAAGTTATGGGAAGTAAGAGGCATGAGGGGGTGTTAATGCAGAGGTAGCTCAAAGATCTGAGGCTTAGGTTAGCTCAGAGAACAACTCTCATCCCAATATAAGACCGACACAGAAGTAACTTAATTTCAACCCCCAAGAAAAGTCAGTGAATCAGCTCTAACCTCACACTAGCATTGAGTACTTTGAAGAAAATAGTTTAAGTATGAAATACTTTATAATTCTCAAAATAATTTATATTATTTGAAATATATCTTGTTTACATTACAAACAGATAATTATGTACCTCTACAAAGTATTTCTGTCAAAAACCTAGACTGGAAAGTTGCTAGAGATTGTTAGATTGACTTAACACACCAAGTTGGTGTTTTACCTAAAATGTTCACAATAGCTATCTTTAAGCATCTGTAAGGCATAAAACAGTAAAGAGCTGTCAGCCAGAGGAACAACTGTTGTTTTAGTAGCAGAAGAAACATGGTCAGAGAGTTGAGAGATGTGTGGTTACAAAATTAACTTCACTTTCAACTCACAAAATCTCTTCAGAGTTAAGGGACCTTTCTCAAGCCTGAACATGAAAGTCGTATCCATATGAAAGTTGGTTACTTAAAGCTCAAAAGGAAGAGAACAAACCAGGACCCACATGTGAAGTCATGAACATAGTTCTTTGTCTCTCCATGGACAGGGCTCTGTGTTTAAGTTCCAAAGAAGCACCCTCCCAGCAAAAATGGCTTTGAGGACCGGAAGAGTTGTGGAGGGGCCTCAGGTAACTTTTCCAAGCTCTTACACCAGTTCAAATTAGACTTGGAAGACTCCAGAGTCAGAATAAGGAAAATAGTAAGCTGCCTAAAAGGATACCTGTCTGTGTACATACCTACATATTTAAAGTTACTCGTAAGAGCTTTAAGATACTTAAAGGTCACTCAGTTTATATGGATATTTTAATAAAGTGTTATTTATTTTTTAAAAAGTTTAAATTCTGCATTTTTGTATTTACCTTTCTTTCAAATCCCCATATTTGAGGACGGAGATTTATAATCAGTCCTATAAATGTCCCCTGAGGCCAGTGCAAAATGGTAGTAGATATCAGAATTGTCTCAGAAGACGGTAGGAAACATCTCTTGGGAGGAAATACCTGTTTACGGGTCAAGTTAATTTGAGTGGCAGAGGCACAAATAAACACGGAACAGGGGCAAAAACCACACCACTGTCGCCACATATTACTTGATATACATAAAAGGCTTCCTACATAAATCTCTTTTGGTGTCAGTAACTTATATATCATTCTTATATTACTTTAAACCTGTTATCCACATACATTTTTCTTCTGCTTCTCACTTACTATCGTCCTAATTTTATCCCAACAATGTCGCTAAAGAAATTTTGATCTTCTGCAGAGGTGGGAAGAGGCAGAAAGCTAGCCAAATGGTCTCAAAAGTTACTGGGAAACCTTCTGCTTAGAGGAAAACCCTTTTTAGAGCAAACCTTTTCTTTCATTTATTTAGTTTTGCTTGAGAGCATAAACATCACTCTTAGAGCTAAGAAAACAAAGTCTGTGAAAGATAAATAGACCATGTTCAAAGTTTTATGTAGGGCTTTATAAAGGGACCAAACCTAGGTTTTTCTCTATATTTGGTCATGTACCTTTTCCTTACAATCCCCAGGACAAGAAGCTCTTTATGATCTAAAAGGCAAGATTGACTTTGCCTATTTTGTGGATTACAAAAGTGGCATAGAGGGATTCACAGGCTTGTTCAGGGTCATACAGATCATAAAAGGCAGAGCCTGGCTACTCATTGAGTGTTCCTTTTACCACCAACACAACCCATATTTGGATTTTCTTTCTTCTGAAGACTTTAAGAAGCATCACTTGACAATAAGGCATAGTTCGGTCTTCATACCTTAAAGAGGCATCACTCCACTTACTGTCTTTGAAACAGAATTTTTTAAGCTAAGAAACTGGAAATGGAGCCTGGGGACCCGAACCAGGCAGAAAGCGTTTCCCTTGCATATATATATATATTCAATGCCACAGACTGAAGAACATTGTCATTTCAAAGTCACTTACCCAAATCTGAAGCTTGATTCTCTTTTCATTTTTGAATACAGTTTTTACTTTGAAATCGATCCCAACTGTGCTGACGAATGCAGATGTAAAGGAGTCATCTGCATAACGGAACAGGAAAGATGTTTTCCCCACACTGCTATTGCCAATGATGAGCAATTTGAACATGTAGTCAAAGTTCTGATCAGAGGAGTCTTTCTGGCCATACCTGGCATCTTGGGAAGAGGCCATCTGTGATTAAAAAAAAAAAATAGATGAGGATCTGTCTTTCATTTGATATGAAACCAGCAGCACACTCATTATTGGCCTTGCCAGAAACAGATGTCAGACCACTCAGGAGACCAGTTGAGAGCGCTCCCCAGTTTTCCTCTGATGCTGGTATCCATGGCAATAATTCCCTGCTGGAAGACAGAACAGCAAATCTTACAGCTCTTTCCAGCTGTGTTGGTATTTGTCACTGCTCAGCATTCAGAACCAATCAAAGACACCAAAGGCGACATCTATGAGGGTTACATGAAAAGCAAAGATATGAGGAATGGGCCAGAGCATGTGGGCTCTGAAACTTTATAATCTCAGTGATGGACACACCAAAGTGGCTGAACAGCAGGGTGTTTCTTACTGACTCTTCTGAATTATTAGAGTCTCTCTTATTTCCCAGGAAAGGGCAGCCAAAGCATGTGTCTATTTTATCTTTTAGCATCACATTAAATCAACATGCTAAAATAAATGGTAGTCACATTCAAACTAAAAATGAAGATAGCAGGGGCATCTGGGAGTCTGGGTGGTTAAGTGTCCAACTTTGGCTCAGGTCATGATCTCATGGTTTGTGGGTTCAAAGCCCTGGGTCGGGTTCTGTCCTGACAGCTCAGAGCCTGGAGCCTGCTTTGGATTCTGTGTCTCCCTCTCTCTCTCTGCCCCTCCTCCACTCAGGCTCTGTCTCTCTCTCTCTCTCTCTCTCTCTCTCTCTCAAAAATAAATAAACAGTAAAAAAAAAAAATGACAATGGCAAGTATTTATGGTTCAAACACCGTGTGAGGAATTTATTGAAACCTAACAACAACCCAGTGAAGTAGATTCATATGAAAATGAGAAAACTGACGCTCAGCGCTGTTATTAGGTAATGTGCTCAGGCTCACACGGCTTTGAGTATTAGAAGACAATCAAATCAGGTAATATAGTGACAATCAAATCAGCCACATTGGTGTGTCCATCAATGAGATTATAAAGTTCTCAAGGATGACCAGGGAAATATGCACAAATATAGGAAATATTAATTATGAAATGCATCAATGAAGAATCCTAGCTGGGTTAGACCCTTGGCTCTACCACTTCCTGGCTGTGTGACTTTGAGTTGGTTTATTATTTTAAAATGGTGTGCCCCAGTTTTTTCTCTTATTTGACAGGGAAGTAATTATTATCTAACTTGGAACACTTGTGAAATAATAGATGGTATAGCTGGAAAGCAGACATGTGAAACACCTAATATAGCACAGAGAATATAATCTTTATTATTACAAAAGCTTTACATTGATATGTATTTTTTCTCACTTTTCTGAGGACCATCTTAACAGCCATCAAAGCAGATGCTGCATTACTCCTAAGTACTATTTGGCTCAATAGAGAGAACGAGCATTTAGAATGGTAATTCCCACTGATTAGTGCACTTACTTACATTTTCTGGTGCTATGAATTATTTGGCAATCACTGTGCTGTCCAATATACCCCAATAGGTAGGCACAAATACCTATTTATATTTAAATTAGTTAAAAT
>NC_043705.1:40296030-40301156 GCF_006229205.1 Suricata suricatta | reverse complement strand
GGCCTGGAAAATACAGCTTGGCTCAGTCGTGGCACAAGGAGATTGAACTCATAAGAGAGGCCTGCAGCGCTTAGTTCCAGCGGAGTTTCAGGCACCCCATTCTTCTCTCCGCAACCAATAGGGCGGGGCCTCCGAGAGCAGGCTCGAAACCTACCTAAAACAAACCACGCTAATATGTGAGGAGGAGCTGCTTTTTTTTGGTACTTATTTTTTATTATTATTATTACGTTTTTTACTTTTTATTTTTTAAATTATTACTCTTTATTTTCCTTTTATCTTTCTCCCTCTCTTTTTTTTCTCTTGCCATTCATTTATATTCTCCCTTATCTCATCCTTATCTCTCCCCTTGACTGGTTAAACACTTTTAGACTGTCCACTGTCCTTTGTTGTCTCTGCCCCCCTTTATATTTTTCTTCTTTTCTTTTCTTCTCTTTCCTCACCCTTCCTTTTTCTTTTCTTCCTTTCCCCCTTTTAATTTGTTTGTTTCATTTGTCTGTGCATTTGTGTGCTTCTGTTCCCTGTGTGTTTGTCTGTCTATTTTCCTTTTCAGGGCTACCCCAAGAAACAAGCCAAAGTACGCATGATAAAGAGTCCCAAATATGGCTGAGTAGGGAAATAAAATAATCAAGGGCACAATAAGATAAACTAAGAAACACTATTAAAAGAACATTTCCTGAAACGACAGGCCCTGGACAGTCAAGAAGCCTCCTTTAACACAGCAATACTAACAGGTGCACAGTGCACAATGAGCTTTTAAAACTGACAAGAGACAGAAAACTAGCCAAAATGACAAAACGAAAGAACTCTCCCCTAAAGAAACTCCAGGAAGAAGTTACAGCAACAGAATTGCTCAAAACAGATCTAAACAACATAACTGAACAAGAATTTAGAACAATTGTCATAAAATTAACCACTGGGGTTGAAAAAACCACCAGAGAAGCTACTGATACAATGACTAAGGACTTTCAAAATAGCTGTGATGAGTTTTAAAAAAGTCTATAAATGAGGGGAATAATCAAATGGAGGGAGCAACCTCACGGATTCAAGCAGCAGAGAGAAGATTAGGTGAAATAGAAGACACAGTTATAGCAAAAAAAGTAAGGCAAGAAAAAAAGAGAAATTGATCAAGGAGCAGAAAAGGGGAATTCGAGACCTGAGTGATACAATCAAACGGAACAACATCTGTATCATAGGATTTCCTGAAGAGGAAGAAAGAGAGAGAGGTCCTAAAGGGGTACTAAACCAAATTAAAACTGAGAATTTCCCAAATCTGGGAAAACAATTAGACATTCAAAATAAAGAGGCACAAAGAAACCCCTTAAGATATAATTTGAATCAACCTTCAGCATGACATATCATAGTGAAACTGGCAAAATATAAAGATAAACAGAGAATTCTGAAAGCAGCTGGGGATAAAAGGGCCCTAACATACAAAGGGAAACCTATCAGAGAGGTTACAGACTAGCTATTAAAACTTGGCAGGCCAGGAAGGAATGGCAGGAAATCTTCAATGTAATGAAAGAAAAAATATGCAGCCAAGAATCCTTTATCCAGCAAGCCTGTCATTCAAAATAGAAGGAGAAATAAAGGTGTTCCCAAATAAACAAAAATTGAGAGAACTCATCACCACCAAACCAGCCCTACAAAATGTCCTAAGAGGGATTCTATGAAGGAAATGTTGCAAAGAATACAAGGTACCAGAGACACCACTACAAACATGAATTCTATGGAGAACACAATGAATCTAAACCCACATTTTTCAATAATAACACTGAATTTAAATGAACTAAATGCTCCAACCAAAAGACACAGAGTAGCGGGATGGATAAAAAAACAAAATCCATCTATGTGCTGTCTACAAGAGACACATTTTAGACCTGAAGACACCTTCAGATTGAAGGTAAAGGGATGGAGAAATATCTATCATGTGACTGGAAGCCAAAAGAAAGCCAGAGTAGCCATACTTATATCAGACAAACTGGACTTTAAAGTAAAGGCAGTAACAAGACATGAAGAAGGACATTATATAATAATTACAGGGTCTCTCCATCAGGAAGAGCTAACAATTATAAATATCTATGTGCCAAATTTGGGAGCGCCCAAACACATAAAACAATTAATCACAGACAGAAACAATCTTACTGATAAGTATGTGCTGACTGCAGGAGACTTTAATACTCCACAGACAGCAATCTGTCTGATCAACCAGACAGAAAATCACTAAAGAAACAATGACCTAAACGACACACTGGAACAGATGGAATTGATAGACATATGTAGAAATCTGCATACTAAAAGTAGGAAATTTACCTTCTTCTCGAGTGCACATGGCACATTCTCCAAGATAGATCACATTCTGGGGAATAAAATGGCCCCCATAAATATCAACGAATTGAGATCATACCATGCACACTTTCAGACCACAATGCTATGACACCTGAAATTAACCAAAGGAAAAAGTCTAGAAAACCTCCAAAACTGTGGAGGTTAAAAACCACCCTATTAAAGAATGATTGGGCTAATCAGGCAATTAGAGAAGAAATTAAAAAATATATGGAAACAAATGAAAATGAGAATACAACAATCCAAACTCTCTGGGACACAGAAAAGGCAATCCTAAGAGTAAAGTATATTGCAATCCAGGTCTATTTCGACACACTAGAAAAGGCACAAATTCAAAATCTAACAGAGCACCTAATGGAACTAGAAGGGGAGCAGCAAGAGCACCCCAAACCCAGCAGAAGAAAAGAAATAATAAAGATCAGGGCAGAAATAAACAATATAGAATCCACACCCAAAAAAAAAAAAAAAAAAAGAGTTGAGCCAATCAATGAAACCAAGAGTTGGTTCTTTGAAAAAATAAACAAAATTGATACACCTCTAGCCAGGCTCCTTAGAAAGAAAAGAGAGAACACCCAAATAGACAATATCATGAATGAAAATGGATCTATTAAAACCAATCCCTAGAAATATAAGCAATCATTAGAGATTAATATGAAAAACTATATGCCAACACACTGGACAACCTAGAAGAAATTGGCAAATTCCTAAACATACATGCACTACCAAAATTCAAACAAGAAGAGATAATCAAATCCGTTATCAAAAATCTCCCAATGAATAAGATCCCAGGGCCAGATGGCTTCCCAGGGGAATTCTACTAGACTTCAAAGCAGAATTAATATCCATTCTTCTCACACTATTCCAAAAAACAGACCTAAAAGGAAAAATTCCAAACTCTTTCTATGAAACCATCATCACCTTAATACCCAAACCAGACAGAGACCCAGCAAAAAAAGAGAACTACAGACCAATATCCTTAATGAATACAAATGCAAAAATACTCAAGAAGATACTAGCAAATCGAATTCAACAGCATATAAAAAAATTATCCATCATGATCAAGTGGGAATCATTCCTGGGTTACAGGGCTGGTTCAATATTCGCAAATCCATCAAAGTGATACATCACATTAACAAAAGAAAAGATAAAAACCACATGATCCTGTCTATAGATGCAGAAAAAGCATTTGACAAAATATAGCACCCTTTCTTAATAAAAACTCTTGAGAAAGTTGGAATAGAAGGAACTTAATCTAAACATTATAAAAGCAGTTTATGAAAAGCCCACAGCCAATATTATCCTCAATGGGGAAAAACTGAGAGCATTCCCCCTGAGATCAGGAACACCACACGGGTGTCCACTCTCACCACTGCTGTTTAACATAGTGCTGGAAGTCCTAGCATCAGCAATCAGACAACAAAAGGAAATAAAAGGCATCAGAATCGGCAAAGAAGAAGTCAAACTTTCACTTCTCGCAGGTGACATGATACTCTACATGGAAAACCCGACAGACTTCACCAGAAGCCTTCTAGAACTGATCCATGAATTCAGTAAAGTTGCAGGGTACAAAATCAACGTACAGAAATGGTTGCATTTCTATACACCAATAATGAAGCAATGGAAAGAGTAATCAGAAACTGATCCCATTCACAATTGCCCAAAAAACCATAAAATACCTAGGAATAAACCTAACCAATATTGTAAAAGACCTGTACAATGAAAACTATAGAAAACTTATGAAAGAAATTGAAGAAGACACCAAGCAATGGAAAAACATTCCATCCTCATGGATCAGAAGAATAAACATTGTGAAAATGTCATTATTACCCAAAGCAATCTACACATTCAATGAAATCCCCATCAAAGTTGCACCAGCATGCTTCTCAAAGCTAGAACAAACTATCCAAAAATTTGTAGGGAACCACAAAAGACCCCGAATAGCCAAAGTAATTTTGAAGAAGAAAACCAAAATGGGAGGCATCACAATCCCAGACGTTAGCCTCTACTACAAAGCTGTCATCATCAAGACAGTATGGTATTGACACAAAAACAGACACATAGAGCAATGGAATAGAATAGAGAATCCAGAGCTGGGCCCACAAATGTACAGCCAATTAATTTTTGACAAACAGGAAAGAGCATCCAATGGAAAAAAGACTGCCTTTTTAGCAGGTGGTGCTGGGAGAACTGGACAGCAACATGCAGAAGAATGAAACTAGACCACTTTCTTACAAAACTAAACTCAAAATGGCTGAAGAACCTGAATGTGAGACAGAAATCCATAAAAACCCTCCAGGAAAAAGGAGGAAACAACCTCCTTTACCTCAAACACACCAATTTCCTACTCGACATATCCCCAAGGGCAAGGGAAATGAAAGCAAAATGAACTATTGGGACCTCATCAAGATAAAAAGCTTTTGCACTGCAAAGGAAAAAAATCAAGAAAACTAATAGGCAACCAACAGAATGGGAAAAGATAGTGGCAAATGACATATCAGATAAAGGCCTAGTATCCAAAATCTACAAGGAACTCACCAAAGTCCATACCCAAAAAATGAATAATCCAGTGAAGAAATGGGCAGAAGACCTGAACAGACATTTCTCCAAATAAGACATCCAGATGGCCTACAGGCACATGAAACAATGCTCAGCATTACTCATCAACAGGGAAATACAAATCAAAACCACACTGAGATACCATGTCATGAGTCAGAGTGGCTAAAATGAACAAATCAAGAGACTATAGATGCTGGCGAGGATGTGGAGAAACAGGCACCCTCCTA
>NC_043705.1:40289032-40295930 GCF_006229205.1 Suricata suricatta | reverse complement strand
GGCAATGAGAAAGAATGAAATATGGCCATTTGTAGCAAAGTGGATGGACCTCGAGGGTGTCATCCTAAGTGAAATAAGTCAGGCAGAGAAGGACAGATACCATATGCTTGCACTCATAGGTCTAACAGGAGACCAGGAGAAACCTAATGGAGGGCCAGAGGGAGGGGAAGAGGGAAAGAGAGTTGGGGCGAGAGAGGAATGTAAAACTTGAGAGACTATTGAATACTGAAAACAAACCGAGGGTTGAAGGGGGAGGGGGAGAGGGAAACGAGGTGGTGGTAATGGAGGAGGGCACTTGTGGGGAAGAGCACTGGGTGTTGTATGGAAACCAATTTGACAATAAACTATTAAAAAAATAAATAAATAAAAATAATAAAATAAAATAAAATTGAAAACTCAGGTCCTTAGTCACACTACCCACATTTCAAATGCATAGCTGCTACAGGTGACCAGCAGCTACAGTATTGGAGAGCACAGGTACAAAGTACTGGCATAACTGCAGAAAATTCTACTGGATGGTGCTAGGCTAGACAGACAGGCTTTTTTCATCTCCACTAAAATCTGATTAATAATAATCTTTCTCTTGGGAAAGGTGGCAAAGCGAGAAACCTCAGAAGACGGTAGGATGCTTTAAACAATAAATAGTGCTCACCCTCATCTAAGACATCATTAGTTGTTGAAATCACATGCATGTATTTGTAAACAATTAAGGGAAGGAGGGGAAAGAAGATGGTGAGATAACATACTTTCTTTCTATAAATACTTAGTGCCAGTAATAGAACACAATTACTTGTATAAGAATAAGGACAAAAAGAAAATCTGTATATATTATTAAATTTAAGGGCATAAAAAATTTTGATGGCACTTTGCACTTTCTTATTAAATGTATGCTTAAGTATTGCCTTTTTAGTCCATGTAACCACATTGATGTCTTCAATAATTACAACTTGCACTGAGTGTTTGCCAATATGCAAAACTGGGCCACTAAAACAAGCAGAGACCATGATTTTCCTTTTGGCCTAGGGGTCTACGTTCTAAGGTAAATCTCTGCCAACACGAGCACCCACACAAGAACAAAAATAGGCTACTCTGGACTATATATTTGAATGATGGTGTCGGGCACTGATGTCTTCTCAAGTCAGGAAACTGTTTTGTGTGGCACCCCCATTCCTGCAGACACTGTGATTTACCAATTAATACTACCCCTCCCCCTTACAGAAATGTTAAGTTCAGTCAAGCCTGTAAATGGCCTTTAAGAAGATCTTTCTACTATATTTTATATGAACAAGCCTAGATACTAGGTTCTGGGAGAAAAATGTTCAGCTATGCCACAGTCAGAAAAACAGACTCTACAACTTTCCTGGAGCTGCCCATACTCAGCCTGCTAGCCTACCTGATTTGATTGTCTTCTAATACTGAAACCAGTGTGAGCCTGAGCACATTACCTAATAATAGCTCTGAGCCTCAGTTTTCTCATTTTCATATGAATCTACTTCATTGGATTGTTGTGAGGTTTCAATAAATTTCTTACATAGTGTTTGAACCATAAATACTTGCCACTGTCATTTTTAAAGTATTTATTTTTGAGAGAGAGAGAGGTAAGAGAAATTGAAGAGGTTCAGTTTCAAGGGATGATATACCTTGTGGTGTTAGCAGCAAAGAAGGTGGCGGGAGGGTGTCTATGATGCAGGAGGGCAAAGCTGGTAAACAGGTAGGGGTTTCCAGAGCCTCTAAGGGACTGATCCTTATCAAGCTGTTACAAAAAATAGAAATGGAAGGAAAAGTTCCAGATTCATTCTATGAAGCCAGCATTACCTTGATTCTAAACCAGACAGAGACTCCATAAAAAAGGAGAACTACAGGCCAATATCCATGATGAACACAGATGCAAAAATTCTCAACAAGATACTAGCAAATTCAACAGCATATAAAAAGAATTATTCACCATGATCAAGTGGGATTCATTCCTGGGCTGCAGGGCTGGTTCAATATCCGGAAATCAATCAATGTGATATAACACATTAATTAAAGAAAAGAACCCTATGATCCTGTCAATAGATGCAGAAAAAGCATTTGACAAAATACAGCATTCTTTCTTAATAAAAACCCTCAAGAAAGTCAGGATAGAAGGAAATTACTTAAACATCATAAAAGTCATATATGAAAAGCCAACAGCTAATATCCTCAATGGGGAAAAACTGAGAGCTTTCCCCCTGAGATCAGGAACACCACAGGGGTGCCCACTCTCACCATTACTGCTTAACATAGTGTTGGAAATCAGCAATCAGACAACAAAATGAAATAAAAGGCATCAGAATTGGCAAAGAAGAAGTCAAACTTTCACTTTTAGCAGACGACATGATACGCTACATGGAAAACCTGAAAGAGTCCACCAAAAGACTCCTAGAACTGATACATGAATTCAGTAAAATTGTAGGGTACAGAATGAAACAATAAGAAGATAAAGAAACTGATCCCACTTACAACTGAACCAAGAACCATAAAATAACCTAGGAATAAACCTAAACAAATATGTAAAAGACCTGTATGCTGAAATCTACAGAAAGCTTATGAAAGAAACTGAAAAAGACACAAAGAAATGGAAAAACATTCCATGCTCATGGATTGAAAGAATAAACATTGTTAAAATGTCATTACCCAAAGCAATCTACACATTCAATGCAATCCCCATCAAAATTGCACTGGCATTCTTCTCAAAGCTAGAACAAACTATCTTAAAATTTATATGGAACCACAAAAGACCCAAAAGAGCCAAAGTAATATTGAAGAAGAAAACCAAAGTGTGAAGCATCACAATCCCAGACATTAGCCTCTACTACAAACCTGTAATCATCAAGACAGTATGGTACTGGCACAAAAACAGACACTCAGATCAATAGAACAGAACAGAGAACCCAGAACTGGACCCACAAATGTACGGCCAATTAATCTTTGACAAAGCAGGAAAGAATATCCAGTGGAAGAAAGACAGCCTCTTTAACAGATGGTGCTGGGAGATCTGGACAGCAACATGCATAAGAATGAAACTAGACCACTTTCTTACACCACACACAAAAATATATTCAAACTGGATGAAAGACCTAAATATGAGACAGGAAACCATCAAAAACCTAGAAGAGAAAGCAGGCAACAACTTCTTTGACCTCAGCCACAGCAATTTCTTACTCAGCACATCTCAAAGGCAAGGGAAATAAAAGCAAAAATGAACTATTGGGACCTCATCAAGATAAAAAGCTTCTGCACTGCAAAGGAAACAATCAACAAAACTAAAAGGCAACTGACAGAATGGGAAAAGATAGTTGCAAATGGCATATCAGATAAAGAGCTAGTATCCAAGATCTATAAGGAAATTGCCAAACTCAACACCTGAAAAACAAGTAATCCAGTGAAGAAATAGGGAGAAAATATGAGACATCCAGATGGACAATAGACGCATGAAAAGATCCTCAGTGTCACTCGTCATCAGAGAAATACAAATCAAAGCCACACTGAGGTACAACCTCACGCTGGTCAGAGTGGCTAAAATGAGCAAAACAGGAAACTACAAATGCTGGTGAGGATGTGGAGATATGGGAATCCTACTGCACTGTTGGTGGGAATGCAAACTGGTGCAGCTGCTCTGGAAAACAGTGTGGAGGTTCCTCAAAAAAAACTAAAAATAGAGCTCCCCTATGACCCAGCAACAGCAATACTAGGAATTTACTCAAGAGATACAGGAGTGCTGATGCATAGGGGCACATGTACCCTAATGTTCATAGCGGCACTTTCTACAATAGCCAAATCATGGAAAGAGCCTAAATGTCCTTCAACTGATGAATGGATAAAGAATATGTGGTTTATATATTCAATGGAATACTACTTGGCAATGAGAAAGAATGAAATCATGCCATTTGCAGCAACATGGAACTGGAAGGTATTACGCTGAATGAAATAAGTCAGTCAGAGAAGGAGAAATATGTTTTCACTCCTATGTGGATCTTGAGAAAATGAACAGAAGACCATATGAGAAGGAATGGGGGACAAAAATAGATACAGAGAGGGAGGGAGGCAAACCATAAGAGACTATTAAATACAGAGGACCAACTAAGGGTGGATGGGAGGGTGGGGGAGAGGGAAAATGGGTGATGGGCACTGGTTGGGATGAGCACTGGGTGTTGTATGTAAGCCGATTTGGTAATAAATTATATTCATTAAAAACTATTCTTAAAAAAAAAAGATTCACAAAGGGCAAAAAAGATGTGCATTGGGAATGTATAGGTCGTACATTATACTTCAGAATAATGAAACAAATCCTGGCCCAGAGGATTAACAAAGAAACGTACCCAATCTTGCTGAGAATAAAATGAAGTGGTTTGACAGCATATAAATGCCAAAGGTAGTCGTAGTCCCTCTGCCGGTTTTCTGACCCTTCTAAATGCTATGTCATGCGAATATTTTCATAGTTTTCGTGGGAAAATATAGTTGAAATTTGAAAACATGAGTACACATGACGTAACTTCCCAAAGTCAATCAGATTTCATAAAAGATATATAAAAGATAACTCTTTAAATTGCATTTACCTTGAATTAATTAAACAACAATCACAGAGTTGGAAAGAATCTTTGAGGTAGTCTAACTTTCTGCCCATTCCAAGAGTCCCTTCTGCTGGCATGTGAGCATCTCAGGTTAGTATTCTAGTCTGGCCCTTGACACAGATTGACAAAAAGTTTAGGAGGTTGTGAGGCACCCTATCTCACTGCAGAACAACTGCAATTGTTATAAATTTCTTTCTTAGATTTAAGTTAAAATTTACTTCCCTATAGCTTTTTCTGATGTGGTCAAGATTCTGCCATATGTATGCATGTATGTATGCATGTATGCATGTATCAAGAGAGAGAGAGAAAGAGGATGCATGTACAAGTCCATGCGCAAACACAGGAGAGCAGGGGAGGGGCAGAGGAAGAGAGAGAGAATCTTAAGCAGGCTCCACGTGCACCATGGAGTCCTATGAGGGGCTCAATTTCAAGACAGTGGGATCACAACCTCACCCAAAATCAGAAGTCAGATGCTTAATCAACTGAGCCAGCCAAGCGTCCCATAGATTCTGCCTTATAAATCAAGGGCGTTGACGCCTCTCCCATCTGAAAGAACTTCAGGTGACAGGAGAAACAACATAAGCTTTCTCTTGCTTGGATGATCTCAACTGCCTTACTCCTTTCCCCACACAAGGCAGGTCCAAAAAATCCCACACATCCTGCTGGATTAAACTGATATCTCTTCAGATGTCGAAGTCCCATGAGTGACCCCCAAAATTGCTCACAATATTCCAGATACAGTAGTGCAGAATAAAATGGGACTATTATATTTTATCACAAATGACTTAATAAAGTCTTCTCAAATGCTCAGGACTTTATTCACATTACCTATAATAAACATCGGTCTCCCCTATCCCTATCCTATACTTGGGCAATTGATTTTTTTAATGGAAATGCTAACCTTTATATGTACCCTATTACATTTCCTCTTGTTCATTGTAATTTGCAATTCAATTCTGATCTGATAATTTTATGTCCTTTCATCAAAAACATTACTTATCGCTTCCAGATTTGTTCCATTCCTAAGTCTGATCAGTATGCATTTGATTTATTCATTTAAGGCTCTGGTCAAAATGCTAATCAGTTTGTAGACAAACAACAATAAACTTTTTACCCTGTTAAAAATACATAAATCTGTAGATGAGATTTCTACAATATCTCACAGAATTTGGAAAATTTCAAGCAAATCCTTAACCTCTGGGAGTTGGTGCCTTAAGAAAGCATAGTGTTGCCCTACTAGGTATGCCATGGTTCACTTGCAGGTGATCAGATCATGGATTTACTCAGCATGCCAGTTTTAATTTCAATGCTGGCTTCCCCAGAAGTCGCACTGACTAGAGACCAAATAGATGACCTCTGACTAACACGTGCAATCACAGCCCAATTCAGAATTTTTGACATTTGTTTTGCAAAATAAACTGGAAAAGCAAAATAAACTGGAAATTTTCAGGGATTCCCCTAGGCACTTAAGAATCCAAATTATACGAAGCCATTTTGTGGATCTCATGAGAAACACAAAAACAAGTCATTTTAAATTGACTGTGTTCCTACAGCTACTACTGATAACAGCCTGCGGGGCAGGGGGAAGATGAAGGAGGGTGAATTACCCAGAAAAGGACATGCAGTGCTTTGAAACTGGAAGGATAAAAGCAAGGATGGGGCAGATGTGAAGTGCAGAAATACACAAAGTAGTTTCAAATCGCAATCATTGTTGCCTGGGAAAAAAATCAAAATAATAATAAAAAGAATTATTCCTGAGAGCTCTGAAGTCGAGACTAAAAATTTTAAACCAACAAGGAAAATATGAAAAATTAAGATTCCCAAAGGTCCATCATCTGGCCCCCAGGTGGTTTCTCTTGGGGAAGGTCCTGGTCTGTGCACCTTGTCACCTCCCTGTCTCTTCGAATGGACCAGAATTGTAATGTTCTATGTAGTCTCTGGCCAGCAATTTCTGTGTTTGTGTGTCTGCTGCTGTCTGCTCTGGAATGAGCCGGGAGAGAAGCAATAAAACGCTGCTCACACCACTGTGGACAGAGCACCACTTGCCTGAGAAGATGCCGTCCGGGAAATTGGAAGCAGCCAAGACACAGGGTAATTCAAACTCTAACCCCAGCCCTGAAGTAAAAGGCCTGGAAAAGTAGGGCAGCATTCAGAAACTGCCCGTCTCTTTTCTTTGTCAGCAGGAGGTGAATTACTCTTACATGAGACACACAGGAGAACATATATGATGGTATGCCAAATGACAGTAACGCCTCCAAGATGCAAATCATCATGTATTTTAAAGGTGCTGCTTAGGCCAAATT
>NC_043705.1:40261358-40288932 GCF_006229205.1 Suricata suricatta | reverse complement strand
CCTGCACAAGAACCCTTAGTCTGCAGAATCTGACATGGTCTTGGGATTAGAGACCGCAAGTGTCCTGATTACGGGGTGTGGCTACAGTGACCAGCTCTCCTGGCTTTCCCAAAACTGAGGGCTTTCCTGGGACACTGCAGGCCTTTCAGTGCTAAAACCCCGAAAGCTGGGATGGAAGGTCATCCAGACGAGGGCATGCAAACAGGAGGAATGGTTGGCGATCCAAGCTCTACTTCCCTCTCTGACCCCACATAGCCAAGAGACCCTCTTCCCCATATACAGCTTTTTAAAAACAAAATTGAGTTTAAAACATTTTTAAAATCAGCAAGTATTCTTGTCATTCATTCTTCCTTTAGGCAGATGTCAATCTGTCAATTTATAAAAATGAAAGGTACTCTCTCTTAGCAATAAAATGTAAAGAATCATTTCAAACTTTTTTCACAAATATAGATAAAATAAACATAAGCTTTCTTATAATTTCTTGGTAGCAAGAAAGAGCAGACATGTTGTTCTCAAATACCTGCTCTCTCTACTTGGATACATTTTCATTCAGGAATACAAAAGTGGATTCTCATAGGATATACTAGATCCTAGATTTCCAAAACTCAGGAACCACACTTGAATTCTGCAGAATCAAAATATTCAGTATCGGCCCAGGCATCTATAATTTTTAAAGTATCCCATCTGATTCTTTTGACAAGACAGGTTTGGCATTCTTTAGATTAATAAATGTCCACGTGGAAACCAGGGCAGGTGTACATTGTCAAGGCCTCAGAGATATACAAAGGAGGAGACTGAGTAATCCGAGATCCACGGGAAGTGGAAAACGGGATCCTAACACTCTCTACTGCTGTCTCCACCTGTAACCCCTTCTGCCAAGAGTGACAAGAGATTTCACCCCCATAATGATGACTCTGCAAAAGAAGTTCCAATTCTCTAGAATGCCCAGCCTGACTAGGTAAGCTGATTTCTGAGAGATGTGTAAATTGTCGTATTCCTGGTAAGAGCCAGAACCTTCTACGGGCCAGTGATACTCACTGGGAAGTCTCTGTCAGAGTGTGAGGAGACAAGGCATTGGAAGAAGCAGTAATTAATTTTGCAGAGCAAATTGCAGAGCAAATGATGCTCTGTGCTGCTCATCTCTGAGGGAGGTGGCCTTAACTTTCTCCATCAGTCATTTTTAAAAATAACATACATTTGGACCTGACTTCCCCTCACTCCATAAGAAAGCACCTGACAGCCCCAGGAGACAAATGTCCACGTTGAAACCACAAAATAAAGAATATCTCTTGTAAGAATACTTCTTCCTGAGAAGAAAATAAAACATAAACAGAATAAACATACTCAGTACTCTGCAGTATAGTGAAAAGTCTCTCTTAAAAATACCAAGTAAAATACTCTAAAAATTCCCACCAGGAAAAAAACCCTAAATCTCATATTAATATATGTGTTTCCTAAGAAATTTTTATTACCAAACATTTTTAAAACATTAAACATTTTAAAAACATTAAAATTATTTTAAATATGTAAGCCCTTGAAAAATACCTCCAGAGATTTGCTATAATTCCTTCCAAATCCTGACATTTCTCTTCTCTCACTCCATTTACCAAGGCAGGTCACGTAAAGGGGCAAACACCCCACTGTACGTGCATTTATGACACAAAGGGACTATGTGAACCACCTTGGGAAACTGGGTGGGTTATTATTTCATGCACTTGTGTTTCTATGTGATGCAGGTTCACCAATTTGAATGACTTACTGAGCCCCTTTGCAAGTTACAATCATCCCTGCTTTTCATTCAAAAGCTACTGCTACTATTATTTGCTACAAAGAACAAGCCCATCGTGCAGTTATAAAAGAGCATGCATATCCACAGGTGTACAGTGTTCCTGTTGTCCCCTTTCATCAGTCCTACCACTCGAACAGGTGTTCAGTGAATTAAAACATTCAAAAGAAAAACCATCCTTTATTGCTAACGTCATAGTTAAGTATCATGTGAGATTCATTATTTGCTAATTGGTACATATATCCTTTCTCCAACTTCTATAAAGCTGCTGCAGCTCTGGCCATTTGAATAGAAATTATTCATCAGTGTTGGCTTCCAAGTTTCTCTAATTGATGAGACTCAGACATGCATCTGAGCTGCTTTATGACTAACAAATAACACCTTGATGGGTAAAGTCAAACTAAGAGCAGGCAGACTAACAATGAGAGGTTCAATGCCTCACCTCTTTTCTTTTTTAATGTATCTATGTATGTTTGGGGGTTTTTTTGTTTGTTTGTTTGTTTAGAGAGAGAGAAAGCAAGTGAGTGAGGGGCACCGAGAAAGGGACACAGAGAATTCAAAATAGGCTCCCCACTGTCAGCACAGAGCCTAATGCAGGGCTCGAACTCACAAACCATGAGATCATGACCTGAGCCAAAATCAAGAGTAGAAAAATCAACCAACAGAGTCACCCAGGTGCCCCTCACTGCCTCACCTATTAAAGTTTCATTAAGGTTTGGGTTCCCGGACATAAAAAGCTGAGGGTGTAGAAGCTAAGAGATAATGCTGCTAGGTTTTCCTCAGTCAGGAGGTCAAGTAGGCACGAAATAAAACTCTTAGGCTTGCTAGATCAAAATTCCTAATACTGGACCCAATCCAATCGGCTTATTGGAGAGCCCTGGGAACCCTGACCCTACCTTTTTACCATTCTCTAAGCAAATGAAGACCCAGAACATTCTCCCATATGATTTAATCATTTAGTAGATAGAAAAATATTTCACGACCCCAATAAAACTAACATAATGCTATAAACCAGTCTGAAACATGGCGTTTGAAAAGGCATTTTGCTTCTGCACAGTTGAAGCTATTATGGAATATATTTATTGACAAAATAAACAATTATTAAAATGATTTTATTTTTACAATTTTTCACTTGGTTCAAATTTTTCAAAATGTCGTGAAGCCTACAATTTTAGTTTATTTTTAATTTTTAAAATGTTTATTGATTTTTGAGACAGAAAGAGACAGAGCATGAGTGGAGGAGGGGCAGAGAGAGAGTGAGACACAGAATCCAAAGCAGGCTCCAGGCTCTGAGCTGTCAGCACAGAGTCCGACGTGGGACTCAAACCCACAAACTGTGAGATCATGACCTGAGCTGAAGTTGGATGCTTAACTGACTGAGCCACCCAGATGCCCCTACAATTTTGTTTTCAAGACACAAAGAAAAATGTGCAGCATCACAAATGCAATGATGAATAGAAATATAAATGACAGAAATTAAAATGTAAATGCAGGTATTTGTTTACATAAATTACATAAAATACACAAAATAAATTTCTATCATTTATATTTCATCCCATAAATCTACAAGGAATAATCAAATCACTAATATTATTATTTACATTTCTATCTCACCATTTTAATGAGAAGCTCACAGTTTTTTGTTTTGTTTTGTTCTTTTTGGTTTCTGTACAATACCAGAAATAAATCCTATTAAACCTTTCCAATATCCAAACATGTCATTCCAAGAGTTTATATGTATCTTTTCTTGACAACATGTTTCTATTGCAAAAGAAGCCAAGAGTGAGCCTGAAAGTAATTGAAATAAAGAGTACTTTAGGAGCTTATCAAAAGGCTATAGGCGGCAAAAGAGTCAGTGAAGATAAATTAATAGAAAATATAACATTTAAGAGAAAGAAAAAATGAGCAGAGCCTCAGTGATTTTGGGAACAGTGTCTAAAATATAATATAGATGTAATAGGAGTCTCTGATGAAAAATGGGGGGTGGGAGCCTGGTTGGCTCAGTTACTTAAGTGTCTGACTCTTGATTTCAGCTCAGGTCATGATCTCACAGTTCCTGAGTTCAAGCCCTGTGTCAGGCTCTGCGCTGACAGTGCAGAGCATGCTTGGGATTCTCTCTTTCCACCACCCCCGCCCCCCGCTCTCTCTCTCTCTCTCAAAATAAATAAATAAACTTAAAAAAAAAGAAAGAGGGTCTATGTTAATGTCCAATTAAATACACTTTAAAGCAAGGAGTATTGCCAGAGATATAAAGGAACATCACACAATATTAAAAAGGGAAATTTTTTCTGGAAGACACAATTACAAATGTGTGCATATCTAACAAGAGAAGTTCAAAAAATATGAAGCAAAAACTAAAAGAACTAATAGTATAAATAGATAAATTAATAATCATCATGGGATATTTTTTTCTCAGTAAGTGACCAGAACTCAGTAAGGATAGGAATGATCTTACCGCTACCTGGACTTCAGAGACTCTCACAGAGGGCTGTGTCTCACAGCTGTAGCAGGCACAGTAGGCCCCGCATGTTCATAAAGCTAGACCACACGCTAGCATTAAAAACAAGTCCAAAATTTTCAAAAGATTGTAACAATATGTCCTCTGAACATATTAGACATCAATATCTAGCTAACTAGAAGTTAGACATCAATATTAACAAAATATCTGGAAAGTAACCAGATATTTGGAAATTAACAGCATACTTCTAAACCCAGGATGAAGGAAAACACTGCAAAGAAAGGGGCCAAGAGTTTGAAACAAAATATAATGCAAATACTACACTCAGGAATTTGTGAGAGTCGGGGTGCCTGAGGGCTCAGTCAGTTAAGTGTCCCACTTCAACTCGAGTCATGATCTCCCAGTTCTGGAGTTCGAGTCCCGCACTGGGCTCTCACTGACAGTGCAGAGTCTGCTTGGGATTCTCTCTCTCCCTCTCTCGCTGTCCCTCCTACACTCGTGCTTTCTCTCTCTCAAAAAAACTAAAGTTAAAAAAAAAGAAATTTGTGAGAGTCAGCTAAAGTAGTACTTACAGGGAGATTTATTATTTTAAATGGTTATGTCTATTAGAAAAAAGAGGAATATTTAAATTCAGTGATCTAAATTTCTACTCTAAGGAGACTGACAAAGAAAAGGTTCTACTAAAGTATAAGTAACACAGTTATTTTTAAAAGTCCAAATTAATAAAATACAAAATAAAGAACAGAAAAGTTAACAAAGGCAAAAGTTGGTTGAAGACATTAATGATCTTAATTTATATCTAGTAAGATGGTGGGAGCAGGGACTCAAATTGTCAATAATAGGAATGAAAAAGGAGATATCATTATAGATCCTAGAAAAATTAAATAATAAGAGTATTTTGAATAACTTTATGTCCGTAAATTTGAAAAATTAGGTAACAAATATAATTTACCAAAACCGACCCAACATGAAATAGAAAACGTTTATACATGAATAATTAGTTTTCAACGGCTGCTATAATGGGTATTTAAAATAACACCCAATTATTATTTGAGTCAGAAGTCTGGGCCTAGTGTGACGCGGCCGGGTCTTCCGCTCACCCTGCTCAGGTCTTACAAAGCCAAGTAAGTGTGTTGCCAGGGCTGGGTTCTTACCTGGAGGCTCTGAGGAAAATCCGACTTCCAAGCTCTTTTAAGTTGTTGGCAGAACTCACTTGTGGCTGTAGGCCCGAGATCTCTTTGGGGTTTTTTTTTGGTTTTTTTTTTTTTTTTGACATACAGACATTTTTACCTTCAAGCAACAAGCCTTATGCTTCAAATCTCTGACTATCTCTCTGACGACAGCCAGAGAAAGGTCTCTGCTCTTAGTAACTCACGTGATTAGACTGGACCCACCCAATAATCCAAATTAATCTCCCTATTTTAAAGTGCATAACATTCATTACGTCTGCAAAGTCTCTTTTGTTATGTAACATAACTTATTCATATGTTCCAGGGATTAGGCCACAGAAAACCCTGGAAGGAGGATGGTGGCTATTCTTCCTACCACAACACACTAAGGGGAGATAAACTACAGATGACAGATAGATAGAATAGATAGTTGAATGATAGAGATATTTGTATATACTTTGATAGTTGAAGTTCTTTAAAAATTATTTCCTCAAAGTAAACTGGAGGTTCCAATAGCTTCATTTATGAACTCAATCAAACAGTTTATGAACCAAAATAGATACCAAAATCATTCAAAAAACAAGGGTGAAAAGAACACTTCTCAGCTTGTTTTCTAAGGGCTGCATAATTCCAACATTATAATATCATAAAAGCATTACAAGCAAAATATTCATCAATATCCATCATTAATTAAACACAAAAATCTTCGAAGAAATATAATGAGGCTGAATCTAGCAATATATAGAAAAAACAATACATCGTAGCTAACAGGGGTTTACCTAAGGAATGCCAGATTAACTAAAAAAATCAATCAGTATAATCCAACAAAATATAGAAGATTAATCATGCGATTACCACAATAGATGCAAAAAAAATATTTTGATGAAATTCAATACCCATTTAATGTTTAAAAAAAATACTCTCAGCAAATAAGGCATCGAAAGACATTTTCTCAGTATAATAAGGGAATCATACAAATAACAACAGCAAGAACAACAAAACAGCTACAGCTGAGCGTCTACTTAGTGGTGAAAGATGGAAGGCTTTCCCTCTAAGACTGAGAACAAGGCGAGGAGGTCTGCTCATCATTTCTACTCAACGTTGTATTGGAGGGCCTACTCTATGGAATGAAATAGAAAAGAAAAAAAAGGAGGTCTTTGGAAAGAAAGAAGTAAACTGCCTTTATTTACAAATGATACTATTGTTTATGTAAAAATTCTTAAGCAATCTAAAAGAAAAACCTACTAGAAGTAAATAAATGTAGCAAGGTCTCAGGACATAGTCAAGACAAACAGATAGATTAAAGGAAGTGTAGAGCCCAGATACATGTATATAGACCACGCCTACAATTAATAACCTATAGTTTATCAAAATAAAAACATTTTCATCAAAAGACACTATTAAAAGTATAAATATTCAAGCTACAGACTGACAGAAAATATTTTTAAAATTACAAACATTTACATATATCTGGCAAAAAAATAGTGTCAAATTTACATAAAGTTCTGTAAGTAAATAATAAAACAACCCTCCAAAAAGAACAAAAGGCTAAACGGACTTGTACAAATGACCAGTTAACAGATCCCTATGTGCCAAAACCACTGGTCATTAAAAAACTGCAAATTCAAATTATAATGAAATGCCACAAAACACTCAATAAAGTAGCCAAAATTAAAAAAGGCAACTGACACCATAGGTTGCTGAGGATTGTAAAGCTGCTGGAATGTTCATACACTGCTGATAAGAATGTAAAATGGTACTACCATTTTGGCTAAAGATTTAACTTTCTTAAAGAACTAAATGTACACTTAACCTTTATCCTATCAATTCTACTTCTAGCCAAGAGAAATGAAAGCATGTTATCAGAAAAGACTAATATGATAAATGTTTACACCCTTAATCACAATAGTCCCAAAGTGGAAATTATCTCAAAATCTACCAATAGGAAAAAGGATTTTAAAAGTTTGGTAGATTGATACAAAAGTATAAAATGCATCAGTAAAATGGAATGGTTATTGACACACGCAACAACAGATTAATCCTATACACCTTCTACTAAGCAAAAGAAGCCAAACTCAAGGGTAGATAGTGCATGTGCTGGTGTATGTTCATATTATATGTTTCACAGAACTTCATGAAGTTCTAGAATAAAGCAAACTGATTTATAATTTTTTTTAAAAAACTCAAAGTTTTATTGTGTCAGTGAATTGACTGAAAAAAAAAAACCATAAGAAAACCATGAATGAAAGAACTTTTGGGGTTGATTGGAAATCTCTATCTTTAGAGTGGTGTGTGTTACACAGGCATATCCACTTAACAAATCTCATCAAGTTGTTCATTTAAAATGTGTGCATTTCAATGTATATAAATATCTCAAAAACTGCAAATAAACAAATCAAAAATGCTAAGATCTATATAATTCCAAATAAATCTAGGAGATTTCATCATCACAGGTAATGGTGACCTACTAAGTTGGTTCCTCTAGAACCTCTGAACCCAATGAATGAGTGAGAAAAGGAGAAAATGGTTGGAAAATCTTTTACCCCCACAACATTTTTGAGGTGGCACAACTGTTAATACTTAGGTTTAGTGTATGAACAGTCCCAGGAAAACCCATTCCTTAGTATAAAATTGTATTTCTTTCTTGGAATATGATGGTCAGTAAAGGAATTTTCAGTTCCAAAATAGGCTTAGAATGGCAGGAAAAATTGTGGTTACACCATGTAATAAATCCACAACCTCTCGACTGAAGAAGTGGAAATGGAAAACGATTTCTTACATCATACAAGTTTTATTTTGGCTACAGGTAATTTCCTATTCTATCCTCTACTTTCCTTTACAGAGGAAAGGTAGAAACTTCCAGAATTTGTTCAACTACAATAGGAAAGAAGTCCTTGTTTCTCCAATGTCAACTAGAAGTTTTCTCTGTTTCTGTAAGAGGTGAGGACTAAATTTCCATTTCTTGTAAATATAAAGGGCTCATCACAAGACTAGATTTGGTCATGAATCAACAATAACGGAATGCAAGAACACCATGTACTTTCCATAGCCAAATGAAACAGTGATATTTAGACTGTAATCCTTTGTAAGTTGTTTTTGTGTAAAGCATGGCTGTATTTAATATCATAGTTTTCACCTCAACTTCATGTTCAGCATCCACCTATATTCTTTCTTCAATCCTCCTCATTTTTAGACAAACAACTTTTTTTTTTTGCCTCTGCTTCATTCTTTTGATAAATTATGTTCTTTGGTTTCCTAAATAGAAGACTGCACATTTATGAGATGACCCAGAAAGCTTCTGGATAACAACACTAAAGACTAAGGATTTAATCAGAGACAATGGATTCCACTTTGGTCCTCCAAGAGAATAAATAAACCTGCAAGCAATTTAAATTCAGGAGACAGAAAGCAAACCACTTTTTAACACATTGGCCCTTCTGAAATATTTGGTTTAGTTTACACAACTTTATTTTACAAACAGGACAATTTTTCTTTCCTCTAAACCAAATGAATGAATCATGTCACATTAAGAGTACCCTCATTCTTCACATCACCTCTGTGTGTCTTGTGTGTCTTCTTGAGGAACCCAATAATAGAGGAAAGAACAGGGACTTTCTACAGAGAAATCTGGCAGATTTTGATCCTGTCATGTTGGAAAAAGTGTTGAATCTTAATAAGCCCCAGTACCTCGCCTGTAATTAAGGTAACGGTGAGCTTTAGGATTGTTTTGTATTCCTCTCTCTGTCTCTCTCTCCCTCTCTCTCTCTCTCTCTCTCTCTCTCTTTCACACACACACAGATCTGAATTCGAGAAATAGTGCTTGGCACTAACAAAGCACTAGATAAACAGGAATTCATTCATTCTAACTCTTGAATCAAATGATAATTTGTTCATCAGAGTTTTGCCTCAAGTCATGAGCATTGCTATCCCCCATTTCATTTTGCCTTCAGGATTTATGGACTCACTGAATGAGAAAAAACAAAATGACCATCTCTTGCGTTGAAATTCTAACCCATCACTTGGAACACTTACCAAATGCTATTCCTGGTTATTTAGTCACAAAGGAAATATAGACATCAAAGACTATCAGTATGTATTATTGTTATAGTCACTATAAAAAGCAATTATTATCCCTCATTTTACACCAATTTAGAGGGAAATATTCTTCAGAAAATATCCATGTATCAAAACAACTATCTTGAACAGACCACCAGGCTATTTATATAGGTACATCACATGCTTTTTAAAAGACGTTACATAATTTTTAAAAAGGCTTCCTTGAATTTATAATAAATAAATTAAGAAATCAACAATTAAAGAGCTTGTTTTGTTCCACATCAACAAATGAACTAAATATTTTTAAAAGGTGAAAAGCATCTCTTAGGATGATTAAACTGTAAAATGAGGATTTGCTTGTGACTCATTTTCAGAAACCTAAGTTTTCTCCAAAAAAATCTGGAGGCATATATTTCAAATGATGATGTGGTTCATTGAGTCTTTAAATGGAAAAAAAGAGAAATGTCAAGTATTTATCTTGTTGCATGTTCATGTATCAAAGTCACCTGGAATGTGATTATATTTCAGAAGTATGGGTCCTGAGACATTACTTGCCAATGTAAAAATATATAAAGCATGTTTATAGTTTTTGTTCTTCCTATCATTATATATTTGAAACCTGATTGTAATAGAGGATCATCACAGCAACAATTTACTTGTTAAATAGAATCTGTAAGTGTGTTTTACTTAAATATACCTCAGAAAGTAGTCCTTGATATCTTAAAAGACCTATAATTCATGATAGAATTTGGACCTTTGATTTATAAATTTCAAAAATCTAGTCCAATGAATAAAATACAATATAAACATAAAATAACTTTATCCACAAGAAAACTATTACCTATTTTATATTAATTTTTCATTAAAGTTTTGATTAAAATATAGAGTTAAATATTATACCTCCTACATAGCTGATATGAAATAATTTAAAATTCTTCCTAAGGCATTAATTTCATACAGTTCCAAAACATTTTAATGGCTCTTATGAACATTCTAAGAAAAATTAAAATCAAGATGCAACATAGTTTTTTTTAGTAATTTACTTTGATAGACTTCAGAGTGCATAGGAGGTTGACTTAAATACTAACAATCTACTTGTAAAGTCTACTGTGAATGTTTAATCAAATATGATTAATTTAGCCCCGTTGGTTCCTGGCAGTACCTCCGTAATGGAAAATTATCATAAGCCAATATATCTTGATCACAACAGCTTGTACCTTTATTGTCTCTCCAGATTCTTTTCACATCAGGTCTATAATGAAAAGCTCAGTCACAAACAGAGGTATTAGAAGATACACAATGGGTGAATGTTTTCTAGAACAAATCAAATTTTCAATAACTCATAAGGTAATTTGATGGCTTCCATTATATAATACTTCAACAAACAATTATATTCTATGTAGTTTTTCGATTTAACAGTCCAGTCACTGTATATTTTAACATACATAATCCATAAAATAAAAGTAAATCAAAGCATATGTTTAAAAGTCTTTAATTTGTGAAGAAAACAATTGGGAAATGTTTAAGCAAGAACTGAAAGCAAATATTTATATTGTTAGGTTTGGCAGTAGAGGTGGGTTCTCAAGTGAGACAACATGTTCCAAATGGTGTGCTCCATTCCCCTCTCAACCCCATTCATAAAGTGCCTTTCTATTACGCAATGGGATCACTCTGCTAGGTTAAGGAACGCAGGCTGATGTTTAACATTAACTAGTTGTACATACAAACGAGAAAGCACCACTTATTTTTACTTAAAAACGAAATTTACCTAGGCAAGACGCTTAGGCAGAGGCATCTCTCCACAGAAGTTGGAGTAAGCAAACCTAAGAATGTGATTGAAATGCGGAACGAGAATGTACAATAAATGGGCACAGCACTCAGGAAAGCTCAGAGGGGGTTTTTGAAAACGCAAGAGTAGACCAGTTTTGCGGACAGAGATTAAAGGCTGCCATGCCTCTGGCATGGTTTTACTATTTTTCCCTGATACTACTAGCACCCTAAGTGAATCAAGGGGACTTTGGGGGACCCTAACATTGTCTTAGCCTTTCTTAACGCGCTCTTAACCAAGTGGAATTCGCTCTATGCCGACGCCAAGAGAGACCTCGCAACCCCAAACCTCAAGTCCGTACACTTGCACGGGGATCACAAACCAGGCCAGCCAGGAGGGAAGATCGATGCCAGAAGGAGACAGCATGTTTCCCTGACTTTTGTTTGCTCGGGTTTATATTTTAGACGGACACTCACACCCTCCTTGCAGAGCCTGGGAAGAAAATGAATAACCGTATCCCTCATCAATACAGCCAGATCACAGCCCCACGGGGCATAGAGGAACCCAACAGTGTCCCCAGGACCGAGTGGCAGCCAAGACCTTTCCTGAGGTCGAGCATAATTTGTGCTTGGAGCAACGGAGAAAGCATCTATGTCAATTCCTCCGGAGGCCACACTTTCTGTACAGACCCACCTGCATGGGAGCTTCGTGTCTCATTGTTCTCAAAATGTCCTTTCTCTCTGGTTAAGACAAAGCTGGCCGGGGCGCTCGGTCAAGCTTGCACAGCCCTCGAGCTCCACGCTCCACACTCTGCACTCGTGGGGTTCGCTAACCGGCTCCAACATCAGCACCGGAGCTGTCCCCTCCTTGGCGCCGCACACGCGCACTGGACGGGAGTCCCGCGCGCTCCTGGGAGTTGTAGTCTTGTTCCACGGAGCTTTTCTCGCCACCAGCGAGCCCTGAACTACACCTCCCGACAAGCAAGCATTTAACAGGCTATCTCCTCCAGTCGGACTTGGCCGCGGAGCCTCCCTTTTCCTCCCTTGGAATAGCTCCTGGTTGTTACTGCTCGCCGCCTCCGAGCCCATTTCCTAGCGAGGTGCAACCAAAAGTGACCCAGCTTGTATCAGCGGGGAATTTTTCTTTTTTCTCATAGCCTTTCGTGGCTAGATTGTGATTTCCTGGTTAGGAAACGCACTACCTTGTGCTAATTCCCAATACAAACGAAACCGGCGTTGCGTTCTGGGACTCTCCGGTTTACGCCTCCTTATCCCGAACCGGGAAAGTTTACATATTTTCATAAGCAGACTAGGATGGTTTTACAATCTCAGTCAACAAACGCGGGGGAGAAAGAAGATTAGCATACACATAAACAAAGTGGTTCACTCGCACAATTGCATTGACAAGGCGCGCGCAGGCACACACACACCCCCCACACCCCCCAAAGTCCGTCAAAGCAACGTTTCGAGCAGAGCATGCAGAGTAACTCCCTTCTGCTCACCTTTCCGTACAGCTCCATTGCAACTCGAGGTTCCGAAACCCACAGTAACGCCTGCTGCTACAAAAGAGGTTAGGGTCTTACGCAGGAAGCGTAGCTAAACGCACAACACAATGGAAGGGGTGGGGGTGGCGGCTGGCGGAGGGAGAAACGAGAGACGTAGAGAGGACAGCTGATTTAGATAGATGGCTTCTTTCCTCTAGAGGGAAAGCGTGGAGTCTTCAAGTGGCAGCTGCAGAAAAAGGGCTGAGAATCTCTCAGCAAGTGCCAGGAGCGCGATTGCGCTGGGCAGCCCCTTCCGAAACCCTCCCGCAGGCACCTTCCGCCGTCATTAGCGCGCACACAGCCGCCGTTGGACGCCGGCTGGAGAGCTGATAGGGCACTGGGTTATTTACCCAAAGTCACATAAAATGAACACATTCATCACCGGAGCCCAGAAGCACCTTCACAGAATGAGATAGGAGACCTCTGTTAAGTTATCCTGTCCTTTCTTTAATACAGACTTATTCCTTACATTACAAATGCCCTTATCCCAGACTACTTCAAGAACGATTTTGAAATCGAACCTCATTTTTGTTATACTTTTTTATTTTCCCCCTCATTTGACTCATAGGTGTGGCTCTCCGTGTTCTCTGTACCTATCTAGAGAGACACCCTTCTCCCTTCAAGAGTTAATCAGTACAGTGATGATTCCTGACTTTTGCATGAGGTCAAAATGATTATTATTGGAGGCAGAATGGAAAAAGAATCAACTTGATATTGGCTTAGAGGCATGGAAGTAATAACCTGAATCTGCCTGAAACTTCTTTGCATTACACAAAACAGGAGAAGGGAGCTTCTGAAACTCAAATGTGCTTGAAAATCTCTGCGGGGGGGGGGGGGGAGGTATTTAAGATTCATATTGTCAAGACACCCATAGAGATTCTGATTCACTATTTGAGATGAGAAGTCCAGGAATAAGCATTTTAAACAGACACTCCAGGGGCGCCTGGGTGGCTCAGTCGGTTAAGCCTCCGGCTTCGGCTCAGGTCAGATCTCACGTTCGTGGGTTCGAGCCCCGCGTCGGGCTCTGTGCTGACAGCTCGCTCAGAGCCTGGGGCCTGCTTCCGATTCTGTATCTCCCTCTCTCTCTGACCCTCCCCCTTTCATGCTCTGTCTCTCTCTGTATCAAAAAAAAAAAAAAAAAAAAAAACAGACACTCCAGCAATTCTTATGCAAGTGCCTTTGCCATAATTGTAGAAAGATTGCCTTAAAAGAATTTGTATGTAAGAAATATTCAAAGATACAAACCTCAGAAATTGCACAGATTGATCCAATAATGCAACAACAATGTATTGGGAGCATACCATATTCAAAACACCTTGCTAATTTTAGGTTGGTGTTTTGTTTTATATTTTGCTTTTCTTAAGAAATCTAGGATCTTTCTTTTAATGTTGTAAACAGTGAGAATGTAATACGGTATTGCCTACGTAAATAGTGTTTATAACTATTCAGAAAATACAATTTAAAATGTTCCACTCATAGTTGAGGTTATATGACCATTAGAGCAAGTTCATTTAAATTAACTAGTAACGAATAAAAGGTAAAGGGAAACCAGTATGACTATGTTTCACTATATTTCATGGTAGCACTTATTAGAAGATTTCTGTACTTTAAAAAAATCTATGTAAATGTGCATCTCTTTATAATTTTTTTCCAAGAGAAGTACCAAAAATAATACACTTAAATTATATAATTATTTCACATTTAATAACAAAAATTTGCACAGCTTCTTTTTTCAGAAGAATTACCTGTAATTTTTATATCATTACTTTCTTTTTTAAAAATGTGTATGTTTTTATTTATTTTTGAGAGACAGAGAAAGCATGAGTGGAAGAGGGGCAGAGACTCTGAAGCAAGCTCCAGGCTCTGAGTTGTCAGCACAGAGCCTGATGCGGGGCTTGAACTCAGGAACAATGAGATCATGGACTGGGCCAAAATCGGATGCTCAACCGACTAAACCACACAGGTGCCCCTATACTATCATTACTTTCTTAAATTCTCATAATTCAGTGACTCTGATATCAGGAAACATTTTTAAATATTATAAATGATGAACTGCTAGACTTCCTATTCTTTGAGAAGTTCATCTCTTCTTAATATTTTACAAAAATGAAATGCCTTCTCTGTTTTCTAGTATAGTATGTCTTCTGTTTGAAGAAGAACCCATGAATACTGCGTTGTGAAAAAAAACTAGAGTTGCAAAAGGTTTTGAGAAACTTAATTCTGTCCTGTTTCTCATGTCTTACTTGGGTATACATAAGTGGGTACAGGGAATTAAAAAAAAAAAAAAAACTAGCCAGGGATCAACTAAACAAACAAATGTGGATTTGGAGCTGATAATCTCCCTGAAGTCAGAGCAAGAGCACTTTATTTATGCTTGGACTCAGGCAACCATCTACCAGTTTCATTCTCAAGGTCACCAGGTGACTGCTGGAGCTCCAGTTCTCACATCCACATTCTAGCCAGCAAGAAGCAAGTATGAAGAACATCCCCAAATTCCTTTAAGTACACCAGGGATCTTATATTACAGTGCCTAAAACTCAATCTTATGATCAGACCTAATTGCAAGGTAGGCTAGGAAATGTAGTCACTATTCTGGGTGAATGTCCACTTGAAAATCAGGCATTTCCTTGTAAAAGACAGGAAGAACAGATATTGGGAGAAAGCTGGTAGCATTTCCTACAGAGCATCAAGGGATTGCTTTGTCTCCTTTGCAATTTTACTGAAATGTAAATGTCTAATTACTCTAAAAAAATTACCAATTCCCAGGGATCACTGTAATTTAACAATAATCAAAGCCTTAAAATCCAAGGATTACCTAAAAGTTAGAATATTCTGGCCTTTATTGGGGAAACAGGGAAAGAGAAAGCCTTCTTCATGTACATATGAATCTGGGATTAGAAGTTGACATTTCAAAGATTTTAAAAGGCAGAATATAGTTAAGAATAGGCAAAAGGACCACAGTGAATGTCAGGGAGCATGTAACATGATCACCACCCCATATGGGAAGACAAAGCACACTCAAAGGTCCCGAGGCCTCAAGAAGATGACACGCCCAGGATCACATAGATCATTAAAGGATTTCTTAAATCTCCTGTCTTGAGTTGTTTTTTTTTTCTTTTATAGTTTATTGTCAAGTTAGTTTCCATATAACACCCAGCGCTCATTCCAACAAGTGCCCCCCTCCATGCCCATCACCCCCTTCCCCCTCCCCCAACTCCATTAGCCCTGTTTGTTCTCAGTATTCAAGAGTCTCTTGTGGTTTGCCTCCCTCCCTCTCCCCAACTATTTTCCCCTCCCCCTCCCCCATGGTCCTCTGTTAAGTTTCTCCTGTTCCACTTATAAGTGAAAACATACAGTATCTGTCCTTCTCTGCCTGACTTATTTCACTTAGCATAACACCCTCAAAGTGTTTTTTTATTGTTCCAAATCACTAGGCATTATTGATTGAATTTTACTATGCTACATTTATTATTTCCTGGTATTCATTTTGTTGTTTGTACTTATCATTCATGTTGTTGTTACCAGTCCATATCTGTGTCAGATCTATTAAATAGTAACATTCCATCAGTAGGGTCAAACTGAGATAATTTATTTGGCTAAAGAAGAGCCAAGAACAAAAATAATTAAGTACTAATTAGTAGTGATGATATTGGTTAAATTAAAAATAGCAATAGACAGTTTGTTCCTACCACTGTCACCATCTCTCTGTTAGGACTTAAACTAAAAAATAAAATGGCTGGTACTTGGTATAAGAGATAAGGATGTGCCTGGGGATTCACTTACTCTCTCATGCATTAAATCCATAGGGCCAGGATGTGGTGGCTGTCTAATCATAGATATTTCTAGGACCATTTCCAGTCAAACAGGAGGTTTTTCATGCCTAAGTCTTGTTATCTTTGTCTAATTCACTGTGTTAGAACTGGCTTTGATATCAACTTTGTGCAGCATCCATATCAAGAAATGCTATTGATTATCTTGTGTTCCTTTTGGAAGAAATTAAACATCCCTATGATGTTATTGATTCCTTTTTAATTAAAAGGGAAAATCATTATTAACTCATTCCTGCTCATAATGTCTTAAACCTCACAAATAATCAGTATAAGTAAGGCACTTTTTAAAAAAATAAGTAAATGTAGTGGTGCCTGGGTGGCTCAGCCGGTTAAGCATCCGACTTCCACTCAGGTCATGATCTCATGCTTGTGAGTTTAAGCCCCATGTCGGGCTCGGTGCTGATAGCTCAGAGCCTGGAGCCTACTTCTGATTCTGTGTTTCTCTCTCTGCCCCTCCCCTGCTCATGTTCTGTCTGTCTCTCTCTCAAAAATAAACATTAAAATTTTTTAAATAAATAAGAGTATTCTAATTGGAAAAAAAAAAGAAAATGATGCTTTATTTCTTTAACATAAACACGATATTATTGATAGCTAACCTTTCTTCAACATCTACTCCATGGTAGGCACTTTATCTATATTATTCCATCTAATCTCAATAATATTTCAAGGTACCATTATTAATCATATTTTACAAAGCAAATTAGTAGAGAGGTTAAGTAATTTGCTGAGGGACACCCCACTAGGAAGATATTGGGCCAGGATTTAAAAGTCAGAGTTATCTGAGTCCAAAACCCAGACTCCTGCCCGTAGTTTGTCTCATCAAAACTAATGTTGCTTAAAAAGAATTTGTTTTATACTCTCTTACCAAGAAGTTTTACTGGCCTTTGTTGTTGTTGTTGTTGACCTCACTTGGGAATGAGGATACTAGATCTAGTCTACTCATGGAATTACTGGATTATATGTTTTCAAACAAATTCTTAGATTTGAAAACTGTTAACATTTTCAGATAGATACTGATTCATTTGGTTCACTAGAAATATTATTAAGGAACTTCAGATCTTTTGGTAAAGTATATATATTTTCAGCTTATGGAAAACAGATTTAGAACAAACAGTTTATAATTAAGCAATTTCGGAGAAAAATAGAAGAGTACTAAATAATAATCCCTAATTTCATACAGAGTACTTATTCAACTACAGATTCCAGACTGGGGAAAAGATTATGTAATCTACATCTTTATTAAGCCTGGTGTAGTTCCAACGAGACAGATAGCATTATCTATTTAGAACAATCATTACTCTTGGAAAGCTATTTCAGATTTTGAAAATAATGTTATAATTAAGACCCAAATTAACGATGAGGAGTTTAGATTAAGCTTTCTACCTCCAGGCTTCTAATCACTCCAAAGAAAATCCATTCAACATACTGGCTTTGAGAACAGAGTGGCCCCTCAGCATCAAGTCTTAGAAGACTTGAAATAGTGAGGGATGGTGTGTGGGTTGAGGGTGAGGTTAGGCAGTTGGGGTGCAAGGTGGGAGAGCGTGTTGGTGGCCCCCGGCCAGACTAGCTGTGATGGTCACCGGCATGCCTGCAGGAGCTGGTGCCCAGAGTTACAGGTTTCTAACTCTCAGCCAAGCGTTCATCTCATAACCAAGTCCAGGTAAGAAGGAGAATCAGGTTAATGACAAACTTCTATGTCCTAATTTTCCATAGGATTTTCAAAAAATGACAGATTAGTACCCAAAGGAATGATCTTATTTTTTATTATTTACTCTAGGTCAATCTCTTATTTTATAGTTAAAAACTTAGTTCCCGGAAATGTGAAATGACTCACCTAAAGCCCTGCAGGTCATGCAGTGCTGTTGAAGGGCTCTGACTCATATTGTAAAAAAGACTATTCTGAAAGTGTGTTGAAAGTTATAAATATAGTCAATTATTAGGTGTACCAATAATTTCCACTGAGTTATTTTTAGGCTTACATATTATACTTTAAAATGGAGCGTCAACGGAAGGATAACACACCATCCTTATCCTCAAGGAGGTTCCAGACTAGTTCAGGAGACCAGATACATAAACAGGTAACAGATAAGGAGACATCAGGGTCAGAGATACTACAAAACAGCGCCTGATTAGCTGCTTGCCCACTCTTGTCATTAGTAACTGCTTTAAGGATTGATAGGAGAAAATAATCAGTTCAGGATGTTTTGTGGAGAAGTAAACCATGCCTCAGGATAAAAAGACTGTCTAAATGTTAAGTGTAGAATGAGAGATATAGGAGAACTTCAAAGGAACTTAAAAATGACTGAGTTCTTCTTTCTGAATTTGCAGATACAGAAATCAAGGATCAAAGATGGGTAACGACTCAACTGACATAGTATTCATTAATAACAGAGCCAGAACTAATATACAGTTCACATGCTAGCGAGACCAGAGTTCTCTGCAAAATACAAACATTTCAACAATCATTACCTCAGACTTGAACACTTTTTTATTGTCTTATAACTTGACCAAATTTTGGCTCAAAAATCTTATTACCAACATTAACTCAGAGGTCAAAAACCTCCTCCAGAGAGCTCAGTGAGCTGATAATTCTCTTCCCTATGCAGGTTGATAGCAGGGTATAAAATCTAAGGAGAGTTGAAATATAATACTTTCTTCTTCAAACAAGGGCTTACAAAATATTTTGTTTTATTATTTTTAAAATGTGACAAGATAAGTAAGCTTCAGAACCAAAATTTTACTATTTTTTAACTAATATTAAATTTGACCCAAGTCCCCACATATTAAGACAGTTATAAAGTTCAGTATCAAATGATAGGACAGCAATGCAGTGAGGGTTTCTCTTTCCTTCTTCCTTGGATTGCACAGAATTCTGGAGGACAGACAGGACAGTAAAATGGAAGATGCACTGATGTTGCTATTTACAGGTCAATGTGGCCCCCTTGCAGGCAAGTAGCACCATTCTCCCCCATGCCAACCTAAGCCTCAGAGACACCGGTCAAAGTCCCAAGGACATAAGCACACAATGTATCAGTTTGCTTGGTATGTAACAAACAATGTCTAAATTAGGGATTTAAACAACAGTCGTTCTCAGTTCATGACTGTGTAGGTTGACAACTGGGACTGGGCTTAGTGGAACAGTTCTTTCTGTCTCACTTGGGTTCACACATACTTTTGCAGCCAGCTACCAGTCAGCAAAGACCTTTCTTTCTTGGCATTGTTTGGGTATTGGATGAAAAATGGGGGAAAGACTAGGCCATGTGTCTCTGACCATCTAGGCCATCTTGAATCTGTATGCATGGCAGCTTTCCAGGGCTCTAAGAGGCTAAGAGAAAGAGCAGAAACATACAACGTCTCCAGAGACCTGGATTTGAAACTGGCATAGCACCTCTTCTGCTGCATTACATTGGCCAGAAGAAGTAACAATTCAGGATCGACTCAAGAAATGGCGAAATAAACACTTCTTGATAAGAGGAGCTGCAAAGTCACATTTCAAAAAGTCTCAGATACAGATGGAGCTCCTGGGTGGCTCAATCTGTTAAATGGTTGACTCCAGCTCAGATCATGATCTCCCTGTTCGTTAAGTTCGAGCCCCACATTGGACTCTGAGCTGACAGCGCGGACCCTGCTTGGGATTCTCTCTCTCCATCTCCCTCTCTCTAACACACACACACACACATACTCTGTCTCTCTCTCAAAATAAATAAGCTTAAGGAAAAAAAAAATGAAAGATTCAGCTAGAGAAAGACATGTAGAATGTGGCCACTGCTACAACCTACAACCTACAGGCCAGCATGGTACTCGGGCTCCAGCACTTGGAAGGCTCTGCATTCCAGGAAGCCCCTGCCTCTGCTGCTCCTGACACCAGATCTCCCACCACCTTCCTGGCTGTAGAGACCTATCAACCTCATAGCACCCAGAAGAACCATCTGTCACAGTACTTAGGCCAATTAGTTTGCTATTTAAGAAATCCAACTGAATTATTTACACAAATCTAAGCCTTTAATAACAAAGAAGTGCCTAGGAAATTCCTACTGGCCCATCCACAATGGATGATTACTTCTGTGTTAACGATCCCCAGAAGGTAAGGAAGTTAGAATTCCTGAGCAGAAGAACTCAAAAGCCTTGTCACTCCTAGAGAAGGTCAGAGCACCTTTCATTCTTCCATGATCACCTTATGGACAAAAAGGGATTGAGTCATTTCTCAACGGCTATTCTGTCACAGTTAACTCTCAGTTCATCTCTCTGCCACAAAATTTATAGGAAACTTGAGCTAGAAAGATTATCAATCATCTTCAAAACAAATATTTGAGAGCAATATTTTGTCCATGAAGGTGTTATCTATGTCAAATAAATCTTTTTCTTCTGGGCCTTCTGTGTTCTTTCATAGTCTGAATATATATGTTCCTGAAAGGAGGAATATTTTATCATTAAAAAGCACATATTTAACTCTGGCTGAAACAATTACAGTTGAAGCACACTTTTCTTTATATTGTCATGACTTTTTGAAAGACACATATTCTTGATTTTATTTGCTAATGATCCTGATGTGAACAATAGTTTTCCTGCATAGTAACAAAGACCTCTCCCAGGAGGACCATGTTAAACTACCAAAAATCACATTAAGCACAGATTCCACACTAGCATAAAATTGAAGCATGTCTTTAAGAAGGCCAGAGTGCACTATAGGGAGAAGGAGAGTGAGGGAGTCGTACTTACTTAAGACTTACTTCATACTAGGGGCTGTGCTAGACATTTCATACAGTTTAACTTAATGTTTCTATTAGTGAGATACAAATATGACTGCTGTCTCTATCAACAGGAAAAGATGGCACGAACTGGGTCATTTGTAGAAAATTTAATAAAGGAGTTATCTGCAGAGCCCTGGGCAAGTTAGTGGAAACCATCAAGGGAAAGGAGAGTACCCTGGAGCTAGAATCAACAGAGAACCAGACAGAAGTTACAGCCAGGTGGCCAAGGCCCAGGAACTTATAACTAGGAGAAATTGCTGTGAAAGACGGAGCCTGCAATGGAAGAAAATAAGCAACCCTCCTCCTCTTGCTCTCTTGCCAGCTCCCCATTGGCTGAACCCAATCAGAGCCCAGAGCCATCTAAATGCAGTCTCCGTGCCAGCCTCCTAAGACACAGTAGGGTGGAGAAGGTGGTGCAGGGCAGAGAAGGAGGGCACACATTCTCCTATTTTAAAGATGAACAAATTGAGAATCAAAAGGAAACAATAACTTCTGTAGGTCATAGGCAAAATTGAAGTTAAACTTGAATCTTTTTAGTTCTCTTAGCGTTCTATGCACTAACTACCCTACTGAGCTTGGTAGAGAGAAAAAAATTTATATTTTCATCATAAGGGGCATTTTCCAAAATTCCAATCCCATTTCCCACATTTAACTTCCATATCCTAATGTCCTCACACTACACAGTGAGGGCATCATTACATTTCACCTGGACCCTTGAGGAAACTATCTACCATCTCTCTTTCATCTTCTTTGATTATAATTCCTAGTAAGAGCAATTCCACTATAGAATGCTTTAATCAACGAATATTTATTAGCTGCTTAATATGCATCACAGTTGTTTCCAACACCTCAGGGGACAGAAGAGACACGTATGACATGACCTGTACTTTTCAGTGCTTATAATCCTGTCAAGTTTGGTTTGTTTATTTGTTCATTTGTTTTTAAAGGCATTTTATGCTCCAGGAGACCAGGGGTCCTGTTTGACTGAGATGAATGTCAGGCCTATAGTAGGTACTCAAACAAAATTTGATGAATTAGTACATAATAAAAAGAAACAAAATAATGGAAATCAAATATAAGAAAGCTCCTGAAGGCAGGTCATGAACAGGAAAGGGTCAGGAGGCTTGGGGGGATGAGGATCAGAGACAACCACAAAGACTGAGGAAGCTTTGTTGAAAATGGGGATGTTTAGGGGATCTTGGAAAGATGAATGGGGTTTAATACATATGAACAGAAAAGACATGTATTTCATAGAGTGACTTGGAGCTCTTGAAAGAGGAAATGGTTCAAGGGACTAGGTTTCTCCTACAGAAAGTCCAGGCAAGCAGGATCAAAGGGAGAAGTTTGCTCCAGAGGAACCCACTACACCCCTCTGATGCCTTTATGGATCTCACTCTAGAGCACCTCCTTTTCTCAACAATGTCTGCCATTTTAAGTTGGATGACATTCAGGAAGACCTGTGTTTCCAGCCTTCTTACTTAGAATAAGGCTTTGATTAGTGACTTCTGAAAATTAAGAATTGTTTTTGAGATCTCAGCTTAGCTCTCACTCCCTCTGGGAAGTTTTTCTTGAACCTTCCAGGCTCCAAGCATATTCCTCCCTGAGCTCCTATCATGTTCGTAGCTTCTGCCATCTGAGAGCTTACTGGAGCATATTAAGGTGACTTACAGTATGGCTTCTGTCTGCCCAGTCAAGGGCAAGAGGTCTGGGACTGTCTCCCTCTTGTCATACAAGGTATGAATGACTTTGTGTCATCGGTAACTCACAGGAAGGATTTAAAGCTATTTTATGAATATGATTCTACTTATCTTTTCTAAAATACTATATTTCCAGCTGAAAAAGGTGGATTTTTGGTGAAAGGATTTTTGAAAACCTGATAATTACATTGTAGCTGTAACTAAGATTAGGACTAATGTGGTTTGGGATAGAGGGTGTCCACCTTGGACCTTGGTTTGCCCAGAACTAAGGGCTTCTTGGGGTATGGGCTTCTTAGTGCCACATCCTCAAATATCCCAGGAGAACTGGGGGGAGTCAGCCCCACCTCACTGGGAAATGAAAAATGATAAGATTCCTCTCTGCATCATGCTATGTCTGTAAAACCCTAAGAAAGTTTGTGTTAGTGCTGCAAAATGTAATTTCGGATCTCGCTTTTTCATCCCTTGACTAATGGAACATTATGTTTCAGTACAAAAGCACTCACACTGTGAATAGTAGCCAGTGGAGGCTGAGAATTCTTAGGCTCTGTCAATTTACGTTGCTTTTAGCATACCGCCATAACTGCTTCTCTCCAAGTCACCCGTTAGGCCTGGTGATAGAACTGTATGAACTTTCAAGCAGGGAGTTTTCCCTTCAGGCGTTTCATTACAGACGGATTCGGAAGAAGTGTTTTTGTGGTTGTTGTTCTTTATTCCCAGAAGCTCCTTGAAGGAGAGTTACTCTCATCCTTAAGCATTCGTACCCAAGCTATTTGAACTGAACTCAAGTGAACTGAGTTTTGGTCCAGTTAACTCCATTATTTCTTTACAGGGTTGTTTGGTTTGGGCTGTGGAAAAAAGGGCTGGCAGGTGATAGAGCAAAGATAAAAATAATGTAAGATTTTGAGGAATTGATTTTCTTATTCAGGAAATGAGGTGGAGGGAACTTATAATGTCATAAGTGCTCTCTGGTTTAACACTCGAAGCCAGGAGAAGGGCAGCCTCAGCTCTTTCGTTAGCTTGGAATCCATGAAATGATTATAAGCTTAACCCAGGCAGCTCAGATGATTTTCTGGAACAGCAGGGATACTGACACACAAAATATTCCCTTATGAGTTTTTCTTTTCCCCCATGAGTTTTATTTTTTATATGCTTGTGAATGATTGCAGCTTAAATTCCTAGCCTATCTGCTGTCTCGTTCGTAGGCATCACAAGCACAAACCAGACAAAGGCAAACCCACGTCCTTCTTTTGCGACAGAAGTCTACTACTGCATGCAGTAGCTGGCCTTTCAGGGGTTCACTAAGACTTTTACATGCGCTGTTTTACCATTTTCTCCTCACTTAAAATCCACAATGTAGGTGTATTATGATCTTTGTAGATGAAAAAAATCAATTGAGTCATAAGTTTAAGAAGCTTGGTTTTTCATAAGCAAAAATGGGAGGGTTATAATTCAATATGCTACTATAGTATATGCTTATCCACCATGTCACAGGTCTGTTACATGAGTGAATAAATAGCCCCACCCTTTTACAATAAGAAATGGTCTGCAGGATGGTTTTTTTAAATTCTTGGGTAATTACCTGTAACATCAAAGAGGTGGCTTTGGTATTTGGTTTACAACAACATTTCTTTTCTGTTTTTAACATTTTTATTTATTTTTTTGAGAGATAGAGACAGAGAGCAAGCAGGTGAGAGACAGAGAGAGAAGGGACACAGAATCCGAAGCAGGCTCCAGGCTCTGAGCTTTCAGCACAGAGCCTGAGGCAGGGCTCGAACCCACAAACCGTGGAGATCATGACCTGAGCCGAAGTCAGATGCTCAACTGACTAAGCCACCCAGGTGCCCCAAAAATGACACTTCTGAGTTCCTTAATGTTTAAACAAAATTACTCCCAAAATAGTACACTGATTGCCAGTTCTCATCAGGTGCATATTTAGAAGTAGAATCCTATTGGGGCGCATGGGTGGCTCAATCAGTTAAGCGTCAAACTTCGGCTCAGGTCATGATCTCATGGTTGGTGGGTTCGAGCCCTGCATTGGGCTCTGTGCTGACAGCTAGCTCAGAGCCTGGAGCCTGCTTCGGATTCTGTGTCCCCTCTCTCTCTGACCCTCCCCTGCTTGCACTCTCTCCCTCTGTCTCTCAAAAATAAATTAAAAACATAAAAAAGTTAAAAAAAAGAAATAAAATCCGATAGTGTTTTGCTATCCAAGAATCTCCATCCTAACTTTATAAGATACATTTTGAATCAAGAAAAATATCAATGAAAAAGATGATGAAAATAGAAACAATTTGAATAATAATTTGAAGAGTAAATTTAATTAATTAGAATAATAATTTGAATAATTAAAATATGAATTTTAAAGGGTGAAACTATTTATTTATTAGTTTACTTAAAAAGTTACTATTTTCTGAGATTCATTAGGTTCAGTTGTTTTTTTTCACTCTTGGGTGACTCTTTTGTTTTGTTTTTTGTTGTTTTGCTTTTTATTAAGTTTTTTATTTTAATTTCAGTATTGTTAACATACAGTGTTATATTCCTTTCAGGTGTACTAGGGGGAAAGTTTTTATACACGAAACACATATGTTCCTTTTTTTACATTACATTTCGTATATGCAAATAAAATACTTTCCCTTTTATAATTCTGTAACACTGACTCAATTTCTTTCAAAGTGAAATGTGTGGTATCATAATATTTTGAAGAAAAGGTAAAGTAATAAAGTAACAATTCCCTATATCTTTGTAGCAGCTGTGATAGAGGCAATATTGTTAATCTTCACCTTACAGATGAAGAAAACACGCATCAAGCAAGTGGAAGGGCCTAAACTGGAAGCCAGTTTTGCAAAAGAAGCAATGATTTATGCCAGGCCTAACAGCCATCTCAGGAAATACAAGGTCATTCCCTGGGTCATCACTCCAGGCACTTGAGTTTCTATGGGAACCAAGCAGTTAGAACCTCAAAGAAATAGATGTTACCATTCAAAAGGAGCCACTGATAACCAAGAACATTCACCAAGGCCCTGAGGCTCTTTCCCTAAAAGCATCAGCCTTCTGTAGCCAATCCTAAATCTGCATACTGTTTTTACTGATGCTGGAATTATTCTGGAATGACTGGTTTCATCTGGATGAAAATATATATATATTGCTCATCAAGGATTTTTAAGCAGGGTAATTTACCTTGCGGCAAGAAAGCCTCACCTACCTTAAATAAAACTCTGATTGTTAGTAAAAAAAGGAAAAGGGTATGCCCCTTTCATGGGATTATTTGCATTTACAAGTCACTTCCATATTGATAAAGTTGCTGATTCTCAAGACAATCAGGTAGAAGGATATGGTGTTTTTGGGGTTTTTTTCTGTTTTTTTTTTAATAATAGTTAATTGTCAAATTGGTTTCCATATAACACCCAGTGCTTCTCCCCAAAAGTGCCTCCCACCGTGACTATCAGTCCTCGGTTCATTTTCAGTATTCAATAGTCTCTCATGGCTTTTGTCCCTCTCTTTCCCCAACTCTCCTTCCCCCTTCCCCTCCTTATGGTCCTCTGTTAGGTTTCTCCTGTTAGACCTATGATTGCAAACATAAGGTTATCTGTCCTTCTCCACCTTATTTTGCTTAGCATGACACCCTCGAGGTCCATCTACGTTCCTACAAATGGCCAGATTTCATTCTTTCTCATTGCCATGTAGTACTCCATTGTATGTATGTATGTATATATATCTATCTCTCTCCATATACATATAGATATATAGAGAGAGATAGATATATACACCACATCTTTTTTTTTAATTCTTTTTTTTTGTTTGTTTTTTGATTTTACTTTAGAGAGACAGAGAGAGACAGTGTCAGCAGGGGAGGGTGAGAAAGAGGGAGATACAGAATCTGAAGCAGGCTCCAGGCTCTGAGCTTTGCTGTCAGCACAGAGCCCGACACAGGGCTTGAACCCATAAACCATGAGATCATGACCTGAGCTGAAGCTGGACGCTTAACTGACTGAGCCACCCAGGCGCCCCATACCACATCTTCTTGATCCATTCATCAGGTGATGGACATTTAGGCTCTTTCCATGATTTGGCTATTGTTGACATTGCTGCTATGAACATTGGGGTACATGTGCTCCTATGCATCAGCACTTCTGTATCCCTTGGGTAAATCCCTCGCAGTGCTATTGCTGGGTCATAGGGGAGTTCTATGGATACTTTTCTGAGGAACCTCCACACTGTTTTCCAGAGCGGCTGCACCAGTTTACATTCCCACCAACAGTGTAGGAGGGTGCCCGTCTCTCCACACCCTCGCCAGCATCTATAGTCTCTTGATTTGTTCATTTTAGCCACTCTGATCACTGTGAGGTGGTACCTCAGCGTGGTTTTGATTTGTATTTCCTTGATGGTGAATGACACTGAGCATCGTTTCATGTGCCTAGGCCATCTGGATGTCCTCTTTGGAGAAGTGTCTGTTCAGGTCTTCTGCCCATTTCTTCACTGGATTATTCGTTTTTTGGGTATGGAGTTTAGTGAGTTCCTT
>NC_043705.1:40245287-40261258 GCF_006229205.1 Suricata suricatta | reverse complement strand
ATATGGTTTCTGTCCTTCTCTGCCTGGCTTACTTCACTCAGCAGGACACCCTCAAGGTCCATCCACTTTCCTACAAAGGGCCATATGTCATTCCTTCTCATTGCCATGTAGTACTCCATCGTGAATATATACCACATCTTCTTGATCCATTCATCAGGTGATGGACATTTAGGCTCCTTCCATGTTTTGGCTATTGTCTTATTGAGTATTTTTGCATCCATATTCATCAAGGATATTGACCTGTAGTTCTCTTTTTTTGTTGGGTCTCTGTCTGGCTTAGGAATCAAAGTGATATGTGCTTCATAGAATGAGTCCGAAAGTCTTCCTCCCATTTCTATTTTTTGGAATAACTTGAGAAGGATCAGAGTTAACTCTGTTTTAAATGTCTGGAAGAATTCCCCTGGGAATCCATCCGGTCCTGGGCTTTTATTCGCTGGGAGATTTTTGATAACTGATTTGATTTCTTCACTGGTAATGGGTCTGTTGAGATTTTCTATCTCTTCCCTTTTGAATTTTGGTAGTGCATGTGTGTTTAGGAATTTGTCCATTTCTTCCAGATTGTCCAGTTTGCTGGCATATAATTTTTCACAGTAATCTCTGATGGTTGCTTGTATTTCTGAGGGATCTGTTGTAATAGATCCATTTTCTTTCATGATTTTGTCTATGTGGGTGTTCTTTTTCTTTCTGAGGAGCCTAGCTAGAGGTTTATCAATTTTGTTTCTTTTCTCAAAAAACCAACTCTTGGTTTCATTGATCTGTTCATTTGTTTTTGTGTATTCTATCTTGTTTAATTCTTCCCTGATCTTTATTATTTCTTTTCTTTTGCTGGGTTTGGGGTCTTCTTGCTGCTCCCTTTCTAGTATCTTTAGGTGCTCTGTTAGGTTTTGAGTTTGTGCTTTTTCTAGTTTGTTGAAATAGGCCTGGATTGCAATGAACTTTCCTCTTAGGACTGCCTTTGCTATGTCCCAGATAGTTTGGATTGTTGTATTCTCATTTTTATTTGTTTCCATGTATTTTTTTATTTCCTCTCTAATTGCCTGGTTTGCCCAATCATTCTTTAGCAAGGCGGTTTTTAACCTCCACATTTTTGGAGGTTTTGCAGACTTCTTCTTGTGGTTGATTTCAAGTTTCATAGCATTGTGATCTAAAAGTGTGCATGGTATGATCTTAGTTCATTTGTATTTATGGAGGTCTGTTTTATGACCCAGTATGTGATTAATCTTGGAGAATGTGCCATGTGCACTCAAGAATAAAGTGAATTCCCTAACTTCAGGATGCAGAGTTCTAAATATATCTATTAATTCCATCTGTTCCAGTGTGTCATTCAGGTCAATTGTTTCTTTAGTGATTTTTTGTCTGGTTGACCTATCCATTGTTGTAAGTGGGGTATTAAAGTCCCCTGCAATTAGCACATTCTTATCAATAAGATTGCTTCTGTTTGTGATTAGTTGTTTTATGTATTTGGGTGCTCCCGAATTGGGCGCATAGATGTTTATAATTATTAGCTCTTCCTGATGTAGAGACTCTGTAATTATTATTTAATGTTCTTCTTCATCTTTTGTTACTGCCTTTATTTTAAAGTCCTGTTTGTCTGGTATAAGTATGGCTACTCCAGCTTTCTTTGGCATCCAGTCACATAGTAGATATTTCTCCATCCCCTTACTTTCAATCTGAAGGTGTCTTCAGGTCTAAGGTGAGTCTCTTGTAGACAGCAAATAGATGGATTTTGGTTTTTGATCCATTCTGCTACTCTGTGTCATTTGACTGGAGCATTCAGTCCATTTACATTCAGTGTTAGTATTGAAAAATGTGGGTTTAGATTTATTGTATTCCCTGTAGAATGCATGTTTGTAGTGATGTCTCTGGTACCTTATATTCCTTGCTACTTTTCCCTCATAGAGTCTCTCTTAGGATTTCTTGTAGTCCTGGTTTGGTGGTGATGAATTCTCTCAACTTTTGTTTATTTGGGAAAATCTTTATCTCTCCTTCTATTTTGAATGACAGGCTCCCTGGATAAAGAATTCTTGGTTGCATATTCTTCCTGTTCATCACATTGAAGATTTCTTGCCAGTCCTTTCTGGCCTGCCAAGTTTCAGTAGATATGTCTGTAAGCACTCTAATAGGTTTCCCTTTGTATGTTAAGGCCCTTTTATCCTTAGCTGCTTTCAGGATTCTCTCTTTATCTTTTTATTTTGCCAGTTTCACTATGATATGTCGTGCTGAAGATCAGTTTATGTTACGTCTTAGAGGAGTTCAGTATGTCTCTTGAAATTCAATGTCTTTCTCTTTTCCCAGATTGGGGAAATTTTCGTATATAATTTGGTCCAGAACCCCTTCAGGAACTATGTCTTTATCTTCCTCTTCAGGAACTCCTATGATACAGAGATTGTTCCGTTTGATTGTATCACTCGGGTCTCTGATTCTCCTTTCGTGCTCTGTATCAATTTCTTTCTCTTTTTCTCGGCCTCCTCTTTGGCTATAACTGTGTCTTCTAATTCATTTATTCTCCTCTCGGCTTCTTCAATCTGTGCAGTGATAGCCTCCATTTTATTACTCACCTCATTTATAGCCTTTTTTTTTTTAACTCATCACAGCTATTTTGAAGGTCCCTAGACTGTGTATCAATAGCTTCTCTGATGGTTTTTTCAAGCCTAGAGATTAATTTTATGACAATTGTTCTAAATTCTTCTTCAGTTAAGTTGTTTATGTCTGTTTTGAGCAGTTCTGTAGCTGTGATTTCTTCCTGGAGTTTCTTTAGAGGCGATTTTTTTCGTTTCGTCATTTTGACTAGCTTTTTGTCTCTTGTCAGTCTTGAAAGCTCTTTCTGCACTGTGTGCCTATTAGTATTCCTCTATTGAAGGAGGCTCTTTGAGTGTCTAGGGTCTGTCGTTTCAGGAGATGTTCTTTTAATGGTGTCTCTTGGTTTCTCTTGTTATGCCTCTGATTAATTTATTTCCCTAGTCAGTGATATTTGGGACTTTCCACTATATGCGCTTTGGTTTGTTTCTTGAGGTAGCCCTTAAAAGGAAACAGATAAACACACAGAGAACACAAGCACGCAAATATACTGACAGAACAAATAAAGAAGCAAACCAAAAGGGGAAAGAAAAAAAGGAACAGTAAAGAAAAGAGAGGGGAAAAAAAAGAAAAAAGAGGGAAAAAAAGCAGGGGGTGGGGGGAACAGCGACAGCCAGAGATAAAGGACAGTCTGAACGCAGAATACCTGCAGAGGGGGGAGATAAGGATGAGATAAAGGAAAAACCATCTGGATGGTAAGAGTTGATCTAAGCACAACAGTGTCTAAATGTTGGTCTTTCCCAGATTCCAGGGGGAAAGGGAGAAAAGAAGGAAATAGGAAAATAGAAAAGAGAATACAGGGGAAAAAATTAAAAAGTAAAAATATTAAGAAAAAATAGTTAAAATAATAAGCAAAAGCACAGCAGCTCTCCAGCGCGATGGGCATGGCTTGGTGTAGGTAGGTCGGGTCTCAGGGCTGCTCTCTGAGGCCCCGCCTTGGTGGATGCAGGGAGAAGAACGCAGTGCCCCAAGCCCCCCCCCCCCCGGACCATGCGTTGCCAGCCTCTCTCTTGAGTCCAATCTCCTTGTGCCTCAGGCAGGTCTAATTGTTTCAGTTTTTTAAGTTTTGCCCAGTTTCTAAGTCCTTGCCCACGCACTTGATGTTGCCACCACAGTTAAAATCTCCTGCAGGCAGGTGGCTTTCTGGCCAGGATTGAGTAGGGGGATTGTGAAGTCAGTTTTTCCCTCTGGCTGCACCTGAATTTGGCGGGCTGCCAGGCCCAAGGGAGAACCAGCCCGCTGAGGGGGACAGATTTCTCTCCCTGTGCCCAGCCGCTCTCAGTCCTGGGCGAGGTCTCCCCTCCCCAGAGATTGTGCTATGGGTGATTCAGTCTCTACTTGTCTTCCCCTGGTCTCTCCGCTGTCTTGTCTGCAGTGCCGCGTGTGCGGCTGTGAAGGTCCATGCGCCTCTGCACACATGCTGCCCCAGCTTGCGGCTTCCCGCAGATCCATGGGCCTCTGGACTCACAGCCCCGCCCGCGCGGCTGTCCTAGGATCTGTGCGCCTGTGGACACGCGGGTCTGCGGGCCCAGCACCAAGCCTCTGGGCGCTTTGTCTCCCTGCTCCACTTTGGGCTGGCCCTTCCTCCCCGAAAACCTCTGGTCCCAGTTCGCAGTCACTCAGGCATCCGTGAGACTGCTGTCAATAAGGGGTCTGTGCGCACACCTCCGTTCTTGGAGATCAGAGAGCTGGGGCTTTTAATTCTTCTCAGTTTGATAACTGCAGGCGGGCGGAGGTAGTGGGGCTCCTTACTTCTCCTCCATCTTCCCGCTCCAACAGATATGGTGTTTTAATTATGTTGTATACTTCTATCATTGAGGGTACTCTTAGGAAACATTACGGTGAATTCTTCCTATGATTTATAAGCTTTTATAGAAGAAATTTTAAGGGTCTTTCAATGTTGTTGCATTAACCACAGACTTACACCAACGTTTCTCATTCATTTCCTTGTAAATAATGATTATAATCCTGAGGATAAAATTTAATATTTGTAGAAACTTAGAGGTCATAAAATAATACCCCCATGTTTTAATTTTATTGTATGACACCAAAAAAGTCTGACACTAAAGCAGAAAAGTAATCACTAGAATTCACATTTTTTATTACTCTGTTTTTATAAAGAATGATATGCCTTCTGGGAAAAAGTTAGTGAGTTTCTAGAAAAAACATGATGCTTGCAATGGAGAATCAGAGGCCCAATTTCATACTCAGACAAACTGATACAAAGAAACAAAAATAGGTGCCTGGGTGGCTCAGTTGGTTGAGCAAGGGACTCTTGATTTCAGCTCAGGTCATGATCCCAGAGCATGAAGCCTGCTTGAATCTGTCTGTCTGTCTGTCTGTCTCTCTCTCACCCCCTCCCTCCCCCCTCCTTCTGCCCTTCTCCTATGCTTGTGTGCTTGTGCTCGCGCTCTCTCTCTCTCTCTCTCTCTCTCTCTCAAAAAGAAAAGACAAGAAAGGAAAAGCGTAACATTGAAGTCGTGGACCCTCAAGATTTACTAAGTAGCTATTTATTAAGAGACAGCAGGTATAAAAGCTAATTCTACAGTAGCAAAAGATCTGAATGCAAATTCAGATATTCCATTTTCAGAGTAAGAAACACTGACTGCCCTTTTGGCTTCCTGGAGCCTTTATTTTCCTGTCAGCAGGGTAGGGTCAGCCATAGCCCCAGGGCTGTTTTTGATGTTATGTTCACTCTAAAGAGCTGCACTGATGGGATAGATGGCCAGAGGCTCTGAGATGGACCTGAGTTGTGGGAGGCCTCTAACAGTGAGAAACTAGCAAAATAGTCCAGGTTTACAGGGAGAAATACGTCAGCTACACAGGACAAGTACCACACAACAAGGCAAATGGCACAACTGTCCATGCGAGCATCCGTTCCAGCAGAGTGGTTATTGCTGGGCTAGAACTAGACAAAGAATGAAAAAAGATACTTGAATGTAAAGCTAAATCTCACCAAGTAGGAAAAAAGGGGCAAATTTAAAGAAGAAGCAATTGAGGGGCGCCTGGGTGGCTCAGTCAGTTAAGCATCCGGCTTCGGCTCAGGTCATGATCTCATGGTTCATGGGTTCGAGCCCCGCATCAGGCTCTGTGCTGACAGCTAGCTCAGAGCCTGGAGCCTGCTTTGGATTCTGTGTTTCCCTCTCTCTCTGACCCTCCCCTGCTCACACTGTCCCTCTCTGTCTCTCAAAAAATAAATACAAATCATTTAAAAAAAATTTTAAAAAAGAAACAATTGAGAAGATGCAAGAAGAAAGTAATCTTACATATGATTTTCAAAAACACAGTTAAAATGAAAATAAAAGCTTTAAAAATGTTGGACAAGTTATTGAATCGATGCTCAATGTCCTTGTTTATAAAACAGGAAGAATGTTAATAGCTACCTTGTAGGCCTTTTTCTTCAGGATCAAATGAAAGGATGTATGTCTGTGAAAAAGCTTTTCAAACCATAAAGCACATGCTAGCTAGACCACATTAGAATAGAAAGGAAGTACATCTACAACTGAAAGATACTTTGATATCATTGGATCCCAACTGATTTTCACATTCAACCATCAACTGTGGAGAAAAATAATCCTACAGGAGGTTATTATGCAAGTCATATTTTCCCCCTGATTAAAAAACTAGCATCTGCTATTTTGAAAGCTCTTCTCCTCTCCCCCATTGGATATGTTGGCATTGCTCCAGGTTATAAGCTGATCTCTTTCGCACCCTCTACTATCCTAGGGAATTGCATCCACAGTCACATCTTAAGTCTCCATTGATCTAACAATGCCTCCTACATCTAATTTTGAGCCCAGATCTTTTCCCGCCCTTTAGAATGGTACAGCCAATTGCCTACTGGATATCTCCATTTATATATCCAAAGGTACCTCAAACACAGCAGGACAAAAGAATCCTTCCCTCTTCTACCCTTGCTCCTTCCTCTTTGCTCTCCTCTCTTTTTGAGTTTATTTACCTTGAGAGAAATGAGACAGTATGAGCAAGGGAGGGACAGAGAGAGGGAGAGAGAGAATTCCAAGGAGGCTCTACACTGTTAGCAAAGAGTCTGCTGCGGAGCTTGATCCCATGAACCATGAGACCATGACCTGAGCCGAAAACAAGAGTCAGATGGCTAACTGAGTAAGCCAGCCAGGTGCTTCATCCTTCTTTGTGAATGGTTCTGCCATCCACCAAGTTGCTAGGTCAGAAATTGTGGCTTGACATTGGACTTTTCAATCTCTATTATTCCTCAAATCCAATAAATCACCAAGATATTGTCTACTACCTAATATCTCTACAATTAAATTCCCTCCATTTTCACTTGTTTTATACACAGACTATGTCACCATCATCAGTCTTTTGAGTTATTTTTTCCTAGTCCCCAGTCTCCATTTTCTTCCAGTCCATTCTCCATATTGTATCCTGAAGGATCATCCTGAAATCCAAAATAAACCAAGTGTTTCCTATGCTGAAAGCCCTCTAATGGCTTCCCTATGCCCAGAAACTTAGGACTCACAAGGTCATCATGATCTACCTTCTGCTTATTCTCAAAGCCTTCCTCTCCTACCTACATACTATACATGCCAGCTTTACTGATTCATTCCATCATGCCACGTTTCCTTTTGCCTACATACTTCAGTACAAGCTAGATCTTCTGCTTGAAACACTGTATCATAACTTCCTGCAAAACACACCCCTCCCCCCTTATGGTACTTTCTTAATCCATAGTTATTTTATTTTAAGTTTTTAATGTTTATTTATTTTTTGAGAGGGAGAGAAACAAAAGCACGAGCAGGGAAAAGGCAGAGAGAGAGAGAGAAAGAGACACAGAATTGGAAGCAGGCTCCAGACTCCAAGCTGTCAGCACAGAGCCTGATGCGGGGCTCCAACCCAGGAACCATGAGATCATGAGCTGAGCAGAAGCCAGACACTTAATCCACTGACCCAGCCAGGCGCCCCAATCCATAGTTAATTTAACTCTTAAATTAAACTTTCCATCATCTAGGATATTTTCTTTATCCATCCTACTCTGAAGTCCAGGCTAGATATTTCCCAATATATTCCTTATACTTCTACCATCATAAAATTATATTGTAATCACCAGATTACTTCCATGTCATCTCCACTAAACCATACAATTGGTAAGGACCAGATCTTCGTCTATTACATCCCATTCTCCTTGGTAGTAGTCAGGATTCAACCAGAATCACAGAACCTTAGGAGATAAATATCAAGACATTTTTTCCAAGGAATTGACTTATGTGGTGGTGGGAGGTGGCTAGACAAATCTGAAATCTGTAGGGCTGGCATCATGAAGGGCAGGCAGGAACTCTTGGACACTAGAAGCTTTTGTGCACAGGCTAAATTTCTTTTCACTAGAAGCCTCAGCTCTGCTCTTAAGGACTTCCATCTGACTGACTCAGACCCATCTCTCCTGGATTACATAGGATAAGCTCCCTTACAGTCATTTATGGACTTTTATCACATCTTCAAAATACTTTTGAGGCAACAACCAGGGACTCTAACATAGCCAAGTTGACAACTAAAGCGAACTACCACCCCTCAGCACCTGGTGAGGCACTCAGTAAGTAGCTGTGAAATAAATGGATACCTGAACTGTTTCGTTCAGTAAGGACACCCCTGGGGTACATGTGAAGCGTCCCCGCTTTGTACTATACACATAGGCACTATCATATCATTTACATTTCATTTGAAAGGCAAAAATTATATCCTTTGTGCTACTTATGGTCTCTCGGATTTCTTCAAAGAAAATCAATTCCTATCGTTAAATGTACCAGCTTTGAGCTTCCTAAGAGAGGACCGTGCGCTATTATCATTGGTGTGCCCTTTCTGCCCTACCACGCTGTATGTGCACAGAAACTGCTCAATGAAGATCTGCTAAAAAGAACAAAATTAATCTACTAAGACTTTTTCTCAAAGGTAGACTTTAAAGTGGTTTGGGCTGCTGTGGGTCCTGTATTTTTCTTTAAATAAAAATATAACTTAGATAGGGTAAGATGTATCCTTTTCTGTGCATACTTCTGAGAGTTCTGACAAAGGTATACAGTAGCTCATTACTCAAAACTCTCCACCATGCACGTTTATAATCGGCAATCCTCCCCGCCTCAAAGATGCAGCACACTGAATGGAAAGTCTGCTCCTGCTCCATTGTCTTAGGAAGGTGGTTTGGGCTGAGAGACAGGAGAATAGAAGCTCTGTGTGGCTCTAAGAGGTCACCCTGTAGGTGGTAGTGTGGAGGTGTGTATTTCTTTACCTTTTGTCAGTGGAAAGTTGCCTAATATGTCCTCTCCCACTCTTCCCATTGCCCCTGCTCTGAGATAATTGGATTGACCTAGCTGGTGGAAGAGCTGTGTCTGGATGAATTACGAGTTTGGCATTTATCTGATTTACACAGTTCCCTTAGCAATAGAAGCACAGGCTTGCTGGAAAATATTGCTGCCTCAATCCTTGTGCGGGCTCTCGGGTCATGTCACTCCTGTGGATGGCTTGCCACCACCCTCAACATTATTCTGTGCACATTTTCAATCTTTGCTGGGTTGTCCCTGAAAAAGGGCAACGAGAGAACTACAGGAAAAAAATAATTTTGTTTTCCCTTTAGTTTGACCACTTTGAACTTGAAATATTGATAAAGTGAGTTCTTCCAACCTATCTTGTAGTTCCCACGCCTCATAGAAGTCTGTACCTTTCATCTACTGTATCTACTTTGCTGGCAGATAATTCCTTTGTTCATTTTATTCTGTGAGCCTGGTATTTACTTCATTTATACAGTCTTCCACTGAGGTTTTACAGGCCTGTCTTTATTTTCTCAGACATGACTTTCTATATTCCTTGTGCTTCTATTTTTGTAAGCAGGCTGAGCTCTTGAAAACCTTCAGTAATTATACAGTGGAATCAAAATAAATTATCTCTCAGCTATAAGCTTTTGATATAAAAAGAAAACATTTTCATATTTGCCTTTTTAAAATGATGAAGCATTTTTGTACAAGTTTCATGAGTATAACTTAGATTTTTAAAATTCAGACAAACAAAAGGGGAAAATTTTAATGATCTAAAGTACTACCACAGAGAGATAACCTCTTATTTTATTGGGTTTTCCCAGAATTGTCAATTGATCTTACCTATTTATAAAACAGGAGCCTAATGCTTTAATTTCCTATGCAAATAATGCATTTTTACATTATTTTATATAATGTACATTTATTGTTTAATGGCTTCATGATTTTATGCCATTTTATCATATCTTTATCACTAAAATAATATTTATATATGTGTGTGTGTGTTTACTGACCTTTGCTCCATATGACCATTTGTCTCTCTGTGGATTCCAATGCTGTTCTCATGACACTTAGTGTTTGCAACTTGATAGTACTTTGTCATATTTAATGGAGCAAGTTCTCCCTCATTGCTCAGTTTTAAAATTCTGAACTAAGGGATTGCTGCTATTCAGGGAACAATTGTCTGATCTTAGAAGGCTGTTGTAATTTTAAATATTTTCCCCACTGTAATATGCATATCTCACACGTGTGCGTGGGCACGCACACACACACACACACACACGAAGGCAGAACTATTATAGGTAACAGCCTTCCCTTTCATTTGCGTCTCCTCATTCTGGGAGTCCGTGAAGATGCCCAGGGTTTTCAAGGTCTATTAATTACCCATGAAATCTTCCTTTAGAACAATGGTCCAGTTAGAAAGGAAAGGCAGTCCCATGTCAGAGTTCCGTTCTATGGAAATTTGTATTTTAGTACAATCCCCTTCTTCAGCCCCTCCCCAAAATAAAATCTTGATTCTGGAATTTCAGTTTTCTAGACATGATCCACCAAGCAAAAACAATTTCCATCCTCAAGGTAACCATATATTTTACAAACTGCAGACCTGGTTCTGACCCTGAAGATCCAGACACATATATCATGCTCTGCGTCAGTATTTTAAAGTTTATAGTAATTCTCCAGCATTAAAATTAATATTAAGTGCTATTACGTATAATGGAGCCTTTCCATTTATAGAAGTTACAGTTTAAACAGTTGCAAGTGGTCCAGCCCAGTAAAAGGGGACAAGTGAGAAACTGGTTACAGGGGAATAATGTGGTAAAGCAGTGTCTGAGGCACTGACACGACATTAGCATGAAGGATGGCTTGGTACAGAAAGGAGCTGGGAAAAAATAAAAAGGAATCATCTGGGCCAGGGGTTAGTAACCACGGAGCCAAATCAGAATTATCCATAGAGTGTTTAGCGATGCCATGCCTTGCACACAGGAGCAATTAAATCCCAACATCTTGAGGGAGGGCTGGGGTGCTGGTTTATCTTCTGTTTGTTTTAATGCTCTAAAGGTCATTTTAAAAATGACTTATTATTGTGTTAAGATTTAAATAACACAAATTTATTATTTTAACCATTTTTAACACTACAATTTCTGGGTAATTTTAATCTAGACTCTAAATGCATTCTGGTTAAGGGGATGGGAAAAGGTTCCTGTATTGGGCAGGTAGAAAGTTTTTAACAATGCTGCTTATCCTTATATGCAAATTGATCTAGGACATCTGTGATATTTAGCTAATCACCTGATAAATTCATGGTGACACTCACTAAATAATAACAAATTTGAGTTCTCAAGACTAAGGAAGTAGTGAATTACAGCAATCACTTATGTAGTCAAAAGCAAAATTCTTAAATAAATCATTGTCCACCTCAGGGCTTCTTTTGATTTATAAGTGCATCAGAGATTTAGTAATAAGGCCTTTTCATGCCGGGTAGCCAATATTTGAAACTCCCATTTTACTGATTTATAGCTCTGCTTTCTGGCAAAAGCTACACATTTTAGATATTGCACTTGGTGTGTGTGTGTGCTTTCCCAGGACACATCTCTAAATAACTCCTCAGATTATCAGCTCCAAATATAAATCATCACCTAAAATACCACTAAATGTTGCTGCAATTATTTAAAGTGCAGATGTCTTGTCTCACAATCAACTACCTTAAATCAAGCTACGAAGACTCAAACCCTTGAAACAGCTCTCACCTCCACACCTGTTAGGTCTGCACATGCAGGAGCCTTGGTTTTCTCTGGTTCCCTTCCTCTTAGTTTCCTGGCAACGGCAGCGACCACTTCTCAGAACCAGCAGCCACTGTGACGCATAACAAATTTCATCTTCAGGTTATTTTTTTCTTTTTTCTTTCTTTTTTTTTTGTGTGTGGTCATTAAATGTTGCACAGGAGGAGAAAGAATTTATTCTTTATTTTCTAAGTTCTTGGCTGAAACCTCCAGTAATAAAGGACAGATTAACAAGAGAAAAACAAGTTTATTAAAATGCATACCATATGTATACATGGGAGCTATCCAGGAAAAATGAATAACTCCATGAAATGGCCCAAGCCACCAACCTCAATGCCAGTTCAGGTAAAGACCAAAGATAAATATTGGGAGGTGCTGATGTAACAGTTAATAGAAAGGGAAGCGGAGGACGTCTGATAAACAGAGATTGCCCTGCAGATGCAGATGGATGTCTCAGATGAAGAAGATTTCTGATAATAGTTCTCTTCCAGGTGTAAGACCCCTTTCTAATGCGAAATTCCATTATAAATAGTTTCCTCTTACAAAAAGGCACTTTCTCTCAACTGTTTCCAGAGGTTCTCCTGTGTGTGCACTTTGTCCAAAAACAAAACAAAAAAATAGCCCTTATGCCAAAGAAGCACATTTTGGGGTGGCTTATTGTTTGGCTCTTTGATGTGCAGCATCAAGGGTTGTGACAATTGAAACTATTATGTCTCATTGAAATCCCCAGGAGTGAATGAGGTAGAGAATGGCTCATTTTAATACTTGACTTCTAGAATAAATTTAGAGAAACATCCTCAGAAAGCAAGTAATCAATGGTCCACTGTATAAAGGTACAAGGAATCAAATCAATCAACTTTGAGCGCTTTGTCAAAGTTAATATACAACAGTTTTTCTTTAAGATTGGAAGCCAAAGTGGTTAGGTTGACTCTATACAAATAAGGTCAAAATCCTGAAAACAACTGCTTCCCTTTTAACTTAGCATCACACTTGAAGTAGAAGGTTTAAGAAAAGGAGCTGAACCAAGTTCTTCTAAGACTTTTCCCTAGTATGAAATAAAAAGCTCATTTGCTTAAGACCAGAATCTTGATATTTTGTTATGAACCAGAACAAAACTATTTTTAAAAACTTCAAAACCCTCTTGAAGAACTCTGAACAGAGTATTCTTTCAAGAGATTTAGGAAGTTAGGCAAATCTGACACACAAAATGAACAATGTGTTTAATTAAAGAATCAATACTTCTAATTAATGGCAAAGGAACAGTGATCTATCATAGTCTCCATTCTTGAGATACAACTGTGTACTATTTTAGTGAAGCTAAATTAAACTGCTAATAATGGAATTTCTTAACATCAACATTTGTGTGCTATACCCTTCAGCCCCATTGTAATAAGACAGGGTGAAATTGTCCTAGCTCACTGAAACTCTAATGTAGCTCTGAAAGGACAGGTAACCATAACTAACTACATCAGCCCAAGTCCTTAGAAGGCTAGTGTGTTTGCCATGTTGTGGGCTTTTACAGCCTCACTAGGGGAAAAGGTTAAGGGCCAGGGGACTCAGGTTCACCTCCCACTCTAAGGAGAGACTCATAGAATTTGGTTAACACTGAACTTCCTGAAACTAGTTTGAGCCCTTGTTGCAGAAAACTGTTAAGAGAATTTCAAGCAGGTGAGCCATCAGCAAAGTCAAGCTTCTGGATGAAAAGACCATGAAAAGAAAAATGGAAAATGTACTAGAAAAAATTTGACTGAGGAGATAATCATGGGGAACTTGAGTAAGACGATAAAGAAGATGGGATTTCTCTAAATGGTAATGGCAAGTTGCCCAAGGAAATAGCAGCAAGGTCTTTAACCCTCCTTATTACTAGCTTGGAAGACTCAGGTTGAAGATATTCCTCTGGTTCACAGTTATGCCAGCACTGGCCTATTCAGTATGTTGCTTGACTCCCAACCATAAGAGGATAAGGGTATGCAAACTAGTCTCTTTCTGTTATTAGAGCCGATGTAGAGAACAAGGCAGACCCTTAAGTTCTGTTCTAGACTGTGCCATAACTAAACCTCTGAGCACTGAGATCATGGCGAGACAGAATGTAGAGGTATAACCTAGGGTTCTCGACCCCATCGCTCATCTGATTCAGAGAATCAAATTCTTGGTATTACTATGCATGGGATAGAAGGAAGCATCTTCGGTGGAACCTCTTCTGAATAAGAAAGTAGGATCATCTTTGCCAGTCTGTGAACTTCCTCACAAAAGATGCTGAGCATTGAGAGTTTGTTTCGAAGCAGAATAATATTAAAAGAAAAGTTCTGGAAAAGAATAAAAAGTGAACAGAGGGACCCAGAAATGGTTGTTGATTTTAGACAGTAAGCTTCAGAAGAGAAACCTACACAGGCTGTGTAACAGACTGCAGGTGATTAATATGCCAGTTGTGGAGACGACTGGCAGATACATGCTTTCAGGATGATTAATCACCACTACCTCTCGGCTAGTGGCTGGTGATGCGGCTGAGAGCTGTTTAGCATTCCGGTTCCATTGTTTGAATTCTGGACTTGGAGGGCCTCTAGTGGCTGTCAGCCTCATGGAGGGGGAGGGGGAGAGAAAAAGGAATAACTGCTATGTCATCTAAAAAGTTCTGTTCCCAGAATCTAAAATATGACACGTCTAAGGCTGCCTTCTTTTTGTAATAGGGAGTTTTGAAATGTCTAAAAGGTAAATGGGATCTGTAATAGAGAAACAATAATGTTGGTACTTCTTGCCTTTACTTGTGTTATTGAGTTAGTACCGTAAGTGGTTCCCTGATGAAAATAAGGGGTATGGTTAATGCACAATTGTTGAGGAAATATAATTCTCCCTTCCTCTCATGTCCAATTTAAAATGCTGAGTAGATATAAAAAAACCTTTTAAGTACATATGGTTACACAACAGTCTTACTTTCTGTCAACATCCCCCCCCCTCCCCCACATAAACACTGAGAGAGCCCCTAAGGAAACAGAATAGAGGGAGTAACACTGCCTTTTGGAGAGCAGCAAAGTGTATCCAAGATCTCTCCTGTGTGGCTCTCACTGACTCCTATTTCCACTCAGAATACTAAGTAGGATTAGAAGTGTACACTGCAGACAGGTGCTCAACTCAGAGAAGCTGATAAGAACGACATTGACTTGGACTAATGACCATCCCATAGAACAAAGGTATAGGATGAAAGACACTATGCCTATCCTGTTCTCCACTCTATCTTCACACATTAAGAATTAAGGCATCACACATTAAGAATGTCTACAACATTTTTTTTCCAATAAGGAATTAAAAAAATCAAATGAGTTTCTCAGAGCTAGCTCTGTTCCTTGTGTGGTGCTTCTAGAGAGTTCCGTGTTAGCTAGCCTGCATCACCAGGGTAAGAGACTATACAGGGATTTCGGGAAGGGAAAAGAGGAATAATGTCAGCTAATAATAAAATATGTCCCAAATGATATCCTGTTGGGAATGCTGTGATCATCAAAAGGAGGCTGGACAAGTTGTGCAACCCAACAAGGGAGAATCCCCGCACAGAAGACACGAGGTAAAGGCATCAAGAGGCAGAGGGGCCACTATAGTTTTCAGCATTTATAAACTTAAGAAAAATGCCTTTATAGTTAAATAGTTCCCCTCACAGTCACACTTTATATCTGACAATGATGCAGGACTAACTCATTAAAACCAAAATGCGGGGAAAAGAGGTTGAGATAAACAATGGAAAAATGTTTACCATTTAAAGGTAAAAACACATCTCCAACAGCAGTCATTTCAGATGGCTGACTGAACATCTATCTTTATCTCTTTTCCCTCACAAATCCACATTAAATCAATAGAAAGGAATAAAAAAATTGCATTTTCCCGTAACAACAAACACAATGGGAGAGAGACTATCAGTAGAAAAGAAATTTCAAGGTTTCTGGAAGGCAGAAGGATAGAGATGATTTTACTGTATGGGCAAAGTGGGAGGAGGCCAGGGCCTAGGATTCATGTGTGTGTGCTGCCACCAAAGCAAACAGCCACCCCATAGAGTCTTAGCAAGCCTTCACACTCAAGGCTAAATGGGGAGAGTGGAAAATGGTAAATTAATGGAAGTCTTTATATAGAAGACCTGACCTTCCTCCCCTATCAGACCTGACAGCCAGAAGACAGGCATTTATCCTTGAGGGTTTATCCCTGAAACATAAGGGCTCTTCCGCCAGAGAAACTGAACAAAAACTATCCAGGACAACCAGGGAAGCCAGCGTGAATACTGTCATACAAAGGAAAACTCACTAATTCCTAAAATTTGGGAGCCATCCAACAGAATGATCAGTTTCTTCCGTTC
>NC_043705.1:40207601-40245187 GCF_006229205.1 Suricata suricatta | reverse complement strand
ATATATATATATATATATATATATATATATATATATATATATATATAACTTTTGATTCTCCCAAACTGTTGACTAGAAGTCTTACATGAACAGTTGATTAGCGCATATTTTGCATGTTATATATAATATACACTATATTCTTACAACAGAATAAAGAAACATGATTTAGAAACTTATAAGGAAGGGAAGATACATTTACAGTACTGTGCTATGTTTATCAAAAGGTACTCATGTATAAATAGACCTGCGTAGTTCAAATCCTTGGTGTTCAAGTTCAAGGGTCATCTGTAACTTACTGACATTCTCCAGGCCTTTTAGGAAAGACTTCTAAATGAAAGCAAGAGAAGAACATAAGCATATTTTGAAGATCATGTGGAAAAAATTTAAAATTATTATAGGAACAAAATGTCAAATTAGTAGCCTCAGAAAAACTTCTAACAATTGTATATTCACAAACCATACAGGATGCTATGAAAAAGAACCTATGAGAGAACATGAAAGCGTTCTTGGAAATTAAAAACACAACTGACTAGATATAAAAGTTATCCTCAGTTTGGAAGATTAAGTCAAGGAACTTTTCCAAATACCTAATATTTTCCAAAGAGCCAAAAACTATTATAAGCATTTTAATCAAGACAAGCCTATCATGTATGTAATGGTATAATGTCCTTTTTTATAGCTGAAGGATGGAGAGATTAGGCAACTTGCCCAAGGTCAATTAGCTAATTAGTTGGGGTTAAAACCCACTCAGTCTAGCTCTAGAGTCTATGAACTTAACTGCTATGCTATTTTCAAAAATAATACCTAACATTTTTAAAGTACATACTCTGTGTAATGCGTACTATGCTAATGAATTAAGTTATTTAGTCCTCAGAACAACCTTATCAGTATACACCACCAAGAGGACATCGTATTGGAGAGGAAATGTAAGTAGGAAAGATTAAGAAATTTCTATGCATCACACAGATAATAAGTTGGGCAGGTGAGGTTTGAATCCATGGTATCTTGATCTATAACCTATTATGGTATCTAAAACAAGAGACTAAAATTTTGAAGGTAAAGATAGAATAAGATCTGCAATCAAGCAATTTAATTAGTTTTAGAAACTAAATTAAATTAATTTAATTATACATTAAATCATTGAGGTGAAGAAATCATCAAATATATTTTAAAAGGTAAGTTTCCAAGCTGAAAGAACACAAAAGATCTCATATGGAAAATATTAGAATATGATAAAAGCTGATTTTAAAAAGACCAATACTTGGGCAACCATAGTGAAATTTTAAAGCAATCAGGAGAATGAGAACAGGCCAACATTTCTATTTGTGGTAGAGGTATGGTGATGGAACAAGGCAGGAAAAAAACAGGATCTGACTGAGAATAAACATCTCATCTACCATAGTAGATGCAAGACAGTGGCGTCATGACTCAAAATTCTGAGAGGAATGGCGTCTAGTCTAGAATTCTGTTCTAATTATTGATGAAATTTGAAGGTAAAGAGAAGATAATTTAGATGTGCATGACTTTATCTCTTCTCTAGGCAATTACTTGAAGTGATGCTCCAACCTGGTAAAATAAGACTGAAATTAAAAAAAAAAAGATATGGGCTCCAGGAAATAACGGCTTCATCCCCAGAAAATAATCAGAAAACCCCTCCATGCAGAAGATGCCAAGATTAAATAATTTAGCTTCAAGTAAGGGAAGCAATGTTCCAAAGTTAAGAGAGAGAGAAAAAAAGAAAGAGAGAAAGAGAGAGACAGAGACAGAGAGAGCCAGAGAGAAGGAGAAAGAGATGGAGAAGAAGAGAGGAAGAGAGAGAAAAGAAGAGAATACAAAGGAAAAATGGCAATTTCAGAAAAACAAAAAACTATACAATGAAAGGAAGTATAATCATAACTTTTTTTCTACAATAAATAATATATGGGCATAGTAGTCAACCTATATACAAAGCACATGTAATTGTGTTACAAAATAGAATACAAAGGTTAAAAGTAAAGTACATTTGATAATAGTGGGAACAAATGGACAGAGGGAAAAGAGGGGTAAAGTCAGGGCTCAGTGTATGGTTGTACAATTTGGGCACTGCACAAACGTGCCCAGATGATGGGGCAGTGGAGGCTATTTTAGTCCGTTCAGGCTGCTATAACAGAATACCATGGACTAAGCACTTTATAACACACACACACACACACACACACACACACACACACAGATGTTTTCCTCACAGTTCTGGAGACTGGGAAATCTAAGAGCAAGGTACTGGAAGACTCTTTGTCTGGTAAAGACCTGTTTCCTGATCCATAGACAGCCGTCTCTTGCTGTGTCCTCAGCTGGCAGTGGGAGTGCATGAGTTCTCTGAGGCATCTTTTATAAACTATATCCCATTCATGAGGTCCCCTCCTTCATGCCCTAATCACCTCCCAAATCCCCACACTATCACACTGGGGACTAGGTTTAAACATACAAATTTGGGTATGGGGTGAGGGGACACAGTCAGTCCATAACAGGCACTTCAATTTTAAAACTGTTAAGAGAAATTATTTATAGGTGACAAAAATAAAAGATTAAAGCATATTATATTATGTTCCAGTGGTAATCAATGCGAAAGACATAGATACGATGATATGAGTATCAGCCCAAGTAGGATAACATTTCACCAATCATATGAAGACTCATGAATTATGGTGTAAATCTGTCATATAGAAATGTAATAGTATTTATAAAAAAGATGTAACAACCATCAAAAGTGATTGCAGGAGGTCAGGGCTGTAATGGGGCTGGTGAGATTTGAATTATTTCTGTCTTTGTACTATACACCCATCTATAATATTTGATTAAAAAATACCTTGCATGTACTCTTTTTGATTAAAGTGAGTGTTGAAAAAATACAAAACATATTTTAAGTCAGTCTATTTTCTCTGCACAATGTTCTTGTCTTTTGGTTGCTATGTTTTAAGCTTAGAAAATCTGGAGATTAAGGAATATAGAAATAGATGGAACAGAATCACATGCTAGTTAATAAAGAGTATATTAGAAAAAATATACAAAGGCATAGGATGTTTGGTCACAGAAAGAGGTGTGTACAAAAAAGTAATAGCAAGAGAAAAGTACAGCAAACAATCTGGAATGTTGAAAAGACAGGAAATTCTATTTATTGCCATGTGATTATTTGTGCATTTAGAAAAACATTTATTGAATGAATACTTACTCTGTGCCAGGCACTGTGATAAAAAGGAATTGACATATCTATATTCCCAGCTCTTTAGGAACTTATTTTTTGCAAGATTGGCAAGAATAGTCCCCAGTAGGCACAAGACAAGCTATGGAACAAATATCACAAAAGATGTACAAATATAGTCCTATTGAGAGTTTGGAGGAAGATAATATTTCTTGAAGTGGCAATGGTGAATACTAAAAGTCAATGAGATAGCATAAGACCAAAGAATGATATAATGGCCAAGCATGTATGTGGGGGGAAAAAGGTGTATTCCTCAATTCTTAACCTCACTTGCTGAACATTTGGGGAAACATTTAAAAGGCAAATGTCAAAATGACCAATCACTTTGAAAATATATGCTACCATAATGACAGATGGGAAAGTCCCCCATGCCAGAAATACCTATTGGAATTTTAAACACTCTCCCAAGGACCACAATCAATATAAAAGAACAATCCTTCTCTGAAGCATCAAATGAATCAGCCTGAACCAATAATTAAATTTAGCTTCCTTCTAAACAAGCCAAAGGAAAAGATACTTCTGGAGCACTTTCTCATTTTAGGTCATAGTTCTTCCATATTCTACCATCATGATGTTAAGTACAAAACTTCAAGACTCGGTACTTTTGAGGGGGTCAACAGAAGTCTTCAGGCAAAGGCGTAATAAAACAACAAATCTACTCTATAACAAAACTGCTGGGTAGAACTACAAAAGTGTATTAGTCAGTAGTGATTGACTTCCCAAGTAAAAGCTTCCACTCATTTAAGGAGGCACTCTTCTATTCCACTCATACTATTCCCTTCCATATGGGACTTTCCTTACCTCTTCCCTGCCATCCACTCACTCCCTTTTCCAGGGACAGTGGTGAGCCTAGAAAGAGGAATTGGGCATGGATGTCTATGATCTTTTCTTTCTCTTTCTTCTTTAATGATCTAGTTACTCACAGAGACCCACACATTTTACTTTGCTCCAAGTCCAATGTTTTGGAAGGAAAAGCTCCCACAAGGAAAAATATTTTGGCTGGAAGCAACCCCCCAAAATATATGAGTGCAGGATTAGCAAGCGTACTTGCCTTGTAGACCCAAAACCACATCTCCAAACTGACCAATATCAGTTACAAATAACAGACTTTGTCTTCCATCTTCCTTACTCTTTTGACTTCTTTAATCAATGCCGAACTTGGGCAAGGAAAAGAAATTAACGTTTACTAATGTTTATTGCCCACTTTTTCCTATTTGCCCCCCATCTTTACTGACATGTAAGGACAATCCATCTCTATCTTTGCCATACATATATAAACACACACATAGGCATTATAGGTGCATATGCATGTGTATTTATATATACATATGTATATATTACATGTAATGGCAAGCTTCAAATCTACAAAGAAGAAAGAAAAATAGTCCAGTGTATTCTATGAACCCATCACCTAGCTTCTACATTTAAAATAATTTAAGCAAATGGCCAATCTTGTTTAAACTACCTTTTTACCCAACCTCCTCACCAGTCATACCTCTTACTGCCCATTTCTAACCTTACCTCTCCATGACCTCCAGAATCATTGACAGAAAAGAGAGAAGTCAGAAAGATAAGAATGAGTCTGGTGATTAGGATACAAGTAGACACTGGCTGACCCAGATTCCCTGCCTGCAAGAGGCTCCTACTGCCATATTGAAATAATGAAGAAAGAGCTGAAGGAAACTGTAAATGACTCAGGATGTCTTTTGTCACCAAAAACATTCTGTCTAGCAAAACTTTAGGTTCATAGGTAGATTTTGGAGATTTTCCTAATGATGTGGAAGTGTCCTGACACCTGGAGAACGGTTACAGCACTGTTTGCAAGCCTTTGAGAAGCAAGTATCACTAACTCTGTTTTACGTGGATGAGAGCCAAGGCTCCGCAAGGGTAAGAACGAGTGGGGTCAGCACTTAAATTTAGGTCTGTTTGGCTTCAAAGCTCATACTCTTAATTAACCAGTAAACTTGTTCTTTTGCTATACCAAAAAGAGTTTGTGTGATTTTTTCTTTGTTTTTTTCTTTTTTTAGGTGGATGATCACTTTAAAAGTGAGTAAAAGCAACTTGGTTTAGAATGGGCATTGGGAGAAGACATATATTATCTCCTCCTTATGGAACCTTATAATAAATGTGGAAGACAGAGTAAACCAGGAAGGTGGGAGAGAGAACCAGTGAGTTCAAGTTTCTTTTGAAAAGTGAAAATAAATGTGCAAGAAACTAATCAGGATAATGGTACACTCTCATCAACTTTCAGCAAGGACTTTATTTTATTTTTTACATTATATCAATTGTGGGTTTTTATATTAAATATTTAAATGGTGTGTTCTAACCACGTTTTCATTATAGTGCTGGCCTCAGTCCATTTTCTAACAAGTCTGGCAAGGTTTAGGCTTAACCTAATGCACTGGATGATGTACCTAATAATCTGTGAATTTCAATTGGGGTAATAAAACCAAATATCCTTTTATCTTTTACCACCCCCTTTACTTCTTCCTTCCCCAGTGTGCTCCCTATTAAGGCACCAGAGATGTCCAAATCCTAGAACTGGTTGTTTGAGGTCCTCTCACGTGAAGATTTTCTCTCTTGGTGGCAAGCAAACACATTTACTGGGTTTTTTTTAAAGTAGGCTTCGTGCCCAGCACAGAGCCCAGCACAGGGCTTGAACTCATAACCCTGAGATCAAAAACTGAGCTGAGATCAAGAGTTGGACGCTTTACCAACTGAGCCATCCAGGCACCCCTAAAACACGTTACTTTATATGAAGAATTTGGCATTTGGTTCTAGAAACTAGTGGTAGAAAAGATAGCACAGAAAAGGCACCAAGGTAGGGAGAGAGGAAGGAAAAGGTTGAGCCAAACTAAAAGGGATTTTAAAATCACTTCCTTCGTTTTATAATTTTGCCTAAGATATCTGGGTATGGCAGTAAAATAGCACCCTTCTTTCAAGCCTTAAGCCACTGAAGGTAATTTTTTAGGTAGGAAATAAACATTAATCAGGATAAGGTTAACCAGGGCACACAGCAAGGAGAAGGCAGGCATAATCAACACTGGGCTGCAGAATGACTAAGTATACAAAGGATAAATTAAGATTCCTAGAGGAGAAACAGACAGCTTTTATAATTAAGTGATGTCACTAGTTCAATTAAAACAAATGTGGAGAAGTTTAAAAATCTGTCTCAAAGGAACTATGAAAACATTTCTAGTTCCAGCAGAAGGCATAAAAAGCAAAAAAATAAGAGTGATTCATATATGACTTAACAATTTCATTCAGAGAAGATGCTCATGGATTATCTCTACCATGTGAAGATTTTTTAAATTTCTGTTAGAAAACTACCCCCTGAGGGCTTTCTACTATCCTTTCTTTTGGTGTCTGAAGTATAAAAGAAAATATTCTGAAATGTGGTAGGTAAAAATACATGATCACTTAACATGTCAGCTCACTTTGTGATGTCTATTAAATGTGGGAATCTAAAACTAGCAATAAGAATTTTAAAAATATGAATTCTATGCAACTGTTAAAATTATAGATATTTAAATTAGTGTAACTTGAAAGAATACTATTAACCTGTTACAGCATCTGTTTGTTTTCAAGAAAGCATGCTTTGAATCTGCTAGCACTATCTTTCCTCAAATAATGAGTATGTCATATTTAAAAGCTGACGTTTTGTGTTAAAATGTCATTCAATGATACTTTGGTTCTGGAAGAAGTTTTAACTTATAAATATATATATTTTTTTCTTTTTCTTTTAATTTTTGAGAGACAGAGACAGAGGTGAGCAGGGGAGGGACAGAGAGAGTGGGAGACACAGAATCTGAAGCAGGCTCCAGGAACTGAGCAGTCAGCACAGACCCTGAAGTGGGGCTCAAACCCAGGAACCGTGAGATCATGACCTGAGCCAAAGTCAGACACTCAGGTGCCCCTAATTTTTATTTATATTTTTAAATTTATTATTTTTTTTCATTTTGAGAGAGAGACAGAAACAGCATGAGTGGGGCAGAGAGAGGGAGACAGAGAGAGACAGAATCTCAAGCAGGCTCCAAGCTGCCAGCACAGAGCCGAATGTGGCATTCAAATCCACAAAACCACAAGATCATGATCTGAGCTGAAACCAAGAATTGGACACTTAACTGACTGAACCACCCAGGTGCCACAGAAGTATTTAACTTTTATACCATATTATGTAGCAAATTAAGATTTTTGAATTTCAACAGCTTGTGAATAACTGTTCACTTTTGAGTTCAGATTCTCCTGGGAAGTAAGGAAATAATATTCAACAGTGAAGATCGCTGCTGTGGACATCTGCATGCAGGTCTTCATATGGACATATGTTTTCATTTACCTTCAGGGAACATCTAGGAATGACAGCGTTGCGTCTTCCAGTAAATAGATGCTTAACTTTATAGGAAACTGCCAGACTATTTTCCAACGTAACTGTACCATTTTGTGTTCCTACATGTGTGAGAGTTCTAACTGCTCCTCAGGCTCCCCATGGGTTGGTATGGAGTCCTTTTATTGTGTCCATTCTAGTCAGTGACTTGTTACTTTAATGTGCATTTCTTGAGTGACTATTAATGTTGAGAAACTTTTCATATGTTTAATTGTCATCCGTATATTTTCTCTACTAAAGTGTTTCTTTACGCTTGTTGCCATTTTGTAGTGGAATTATTATCTTCCTCTTTTTGAGTTGTAAGAGTGCTTCATTCAATCTGGATACACGCCCTGTATCAGACAGGTTTATTCCAATTATTTTCTCCAATTCTGTGACCTGTCTTCAAAGGGCCAGCTTTTCTTAGTGTACAAAAAAATTACAGACTGAGTTCCACAGAGCATCAGCATTCTGCAGAGCTGCCTGGAACTGCTCAGGTGGTTAAGGGGCTGACTAGTTCGGCTATTTAGTAATTTTAATATAGGGGTACTGCATTACATTTTGCTACAGCAAAACATTTTAAATTATCATGGGGCACCTGGGTGGCTCAGCTGGTTGAGCATCTGACTTTTGATTTTCACTTAGGTCATGATCCCAGGGTCGTGGGATTGAGTCCCACATTGGGTTCTTCACAGAGCATGGAACCTGCTTGAAATTCTCTCTTTCTCCCCCACTCTCCCTCTCTCGCTCAAGTAACATCATCATCATCATCATCATCAACATCATCATCATCATAGAAGTATTACTACAACATAGCAAGCCGTGATAACGTTTACTAGGTCAATTACAGTCTGACTTTCCAAACATTTATTAAAGCAGTAATGTGAACCTATACATGATGGGGGTGTCTTAAGACCTCAGGGGACTTTAGGCAATCTTAGGTTTCATGGTATCCTCAGAGTATTATCATGATCTCACATTACATATATTAAAATGTTTATATGCAGTTGCTATTTGTGTCAGAATGGACTCAAGCTATTTATTTTATACTTTATAATCTAATATTATTTATTTTATTGGTGAAATTGTTTTAGTTTTAGCCACTTGGAGCTCTTTCAGTTGACTCCTGTATCCCTAAACATATTTTTTTCATGAAAAAAAAAAATAAAATGAAGGGACACCCGGTAGTTCAGTCATTTAAGCATCCGACTCTTGATTGTGGGTCAGGTCATTATCTCACAGTTGTGGGTGAGAGCCCCACATAGGGCTCCATGCTGATAGGGCAGAGCCTGCTTGGGATTCTCTCTCTCACTCTCTCTCTCTCTTTCCCCACTCCCTCTCCCTACCTCCATCCCTCCCTCTCTCTCTCTCTGTCAAAATATACAAATAAATTTTAAAAATTAAAATGACTGATAATTTTGTTTCTGAATATATAAAACAAACTTTAAAAATTGAAATGACTTCAATGATTTTGTTTCTGAATATACAAAATAAACTTTAAAAATTGAAATGACTTTGATAATTTTGTTTCTGAAATTATTTGGGTCTACAGCCATACCACCCTGAACGTGCCCAATCATGTCTGAAATTATTTGGTCACAGATCATGCATTTAATATTTGGCTATAATTCTTGGCAATAATTATGTATATTATGTATATAGAAATTCTTGCAAAGTGAAGAATAACTTACAAATTATTTTCAAATGTAATGGAATTTTTGCAATTGTTAATAGTAATAATTAAGTAAAATGTATTTAGTTAGCACTTACTAATTTTGACTTTGCAGTTTTATTTTGTGCACTTTAGAGTCAATACTACCTTTTTCAAGGTCCTGGATCCTTGAAAAGCTCACAAGCCCTAGACCTCGTACCTCAAGGAGAGTGTGCAGGAGGAAATAATCCACTCCTTGTCAGTGGTTATGCAGTACAAATTTCAGGGTAGCCCCAGTACCTTCCCAGGTGTCTACTTTAAGATCGTACTTCTGCTTCTGCTTTGCCCCTTCTTCTGTTCTCTTCTCCCACACAAGTGGCAAAGCCGAGCAAAAGAAAGTAACAGCTGTAGTTAACATCAGATTCAGGGAAGAGAAAGGGGAATAAGCTATAATGGAAAAATCCAAATAGTTACCACAGGAAGTAAACATATGTGGGGAGGGGGATTAAACTAGAAGTGAGAAAGGACTCAATTTGCCAATGTTTTCCTGGAGGTGTTAAGTGAGCATGATTACAAGAGCTAAGAGGTCTCACACTCACAGCAGATGTGAGTAGTAACTGCTAGTTCCCTCCTGGTATGTACCCTGCTGGTAGATTGAAAACAGACAGAAATCATATCAGATGAATAGCCAATGGGAACCGAGTATTGTAACACAAGCCTCTCACATCACAGATTTCAACAGCCTAATGCAAAGTAGCCTCTTGTTTCTACACCACTCACAGCCATTAGAAAAGAAAAAAAGCCAAGAGGTTTATAAAAAGATCTCTCTATTCCATTCCAAAATATTTGGATTCAGTTTGGTGAGCATCCCAGGAATCTGTACTTCTACATCTCCCAGGAACCTTTACTAATCAGTCAAATATTTAGGCTGATTTTCCTCTGTCTGCGACGTAACATTTTGTATAGAATTTGAATCATATGTGGGAATTGGTGAGTCTCTCAGATTTAATATGATTTGTTATACATTGGAAGGGCACATGCTAAGAATTTTCTCTTTACTTTGGATGAATAAAAGGGTAAATGAACCAGGACCTTAAATTCTAATCTAACAATCTAACAGCTTATGCATTATAGGCATTTGCAGGGTCCTATGCAAATGAAAATGCAGACTTGTTCAAAAATGATTGTGAACTCTTCAAGGCAGCAACAGCAAAGCATGAAAGCTACTGTGGGGCCCTTCAAAGCAACTCTTTGAGATGGCATGGGTGGCACAGCCATGCACTATCCAGTGATGGGATGAATACACTGGTAAAATTCATCCTGTAAATGAAGTCCTCAGTTTCAAAAATAGAACTGCTGGCAAGAGCAAGTTCAGCCTTAATCATTTAACAGAAATTAAACATTATCATGAACTGAGCATTTTCTTCTCTAGTAATGCAGTATCTATCAAGATGGGAACATCAAAATGTCATCTCTATTTGGGGTGCCTGGGTGACTCAGTTGGTTAAGCACTCAACTTTGGCTCAGGATCTCACAGTTTGTGAGTTTGAGCCCCACACTGGGCTCTGTGCTAACAGCTCAGAGCCTGGAGCCTGCTTCAGATTCTGTGTCTCTTTCTCTAGGACCCTCCCCTACTCATGCTTGCTCACTCTCAAAAGTAAACATAAAACAATTTTTTTAAATTAAAAGTAAATGAAAAAAATTTAAATTATATGTTTATGTAGAAGAAAGTCTTAGTTGTTGATGAAACTTCATAGGTTTAAATTAAAAATAAGCGAATCATGCCTTAAAGAGACACGTGTACATATGTATACACACATACATGTATATACATGTATATTTTACCTCTGTCACTAATGAAAATTATTCAAATGCAGAAGGAACATTTTTGCTCACCACTAATGCTCTTATACCATCCTAGCACCCAGACTTTTTATTCTAATACTGTTCTCAGCTAAGAGCCAAGGAGTATTGGAGGAAAGTAATGAATTCCATGTCTTAGGAAAGAGGATTAGCAGAATATGTCCAATTTTTACCAAAAAGTGGACAGTCCTGAAATGACAAAGGACCTGCCTAACGGGGTCTCATCAGTCAAGTTGTGATCATTGGAACTTTAAACAACAACAACAGCACTAGTAATAATTGCTGTATTAAATTGAACAAGGTTTGCTGTGAAATTCAGTGAGTTGCTAATGCCATTCCACAGAGAATTAGTCTGCATAAATATTAAAAAAATACTAGCCAGGCAAAAAGAAGAGGTGACTATAATAGGGTATGTTTAAATTTACAGTGACTTTAACACATACAGAAATGTTACTACTATTTAAAAAAAATAAACAAAAACAGGCCCAAAACGATCCACTTAGACCAAGTCCCCAAACAGGGGCTTAATATCTAATCTAACCGTAGTTTCCACCGCTGCCCCAGAAGTAGAACCTTAGCTGGGCAGTCAAGAACGGTCTGGTCAGCACCAAGGAGGTAATCTGTGACCTGGGCCCTCTCTACTTCTGAAAAGTATGATATAGTGACCTGCCTAATAAAGACCTCTTTGCCCTTCCCCCTAGGAGGGGCGACTTTGCCTGGAGTAATTCTTTCTTTTACTTTGCTGATAATAACTTCGTTGCCCCTCCCTCCTTCCTCCAAAAACCTTCCATTTTGTACAACTCCTTGGAGCTACCCTCTACTTGCTAAATGGGATGGTGTCCAATTCATGAATTGCTTAATAAAGCCAATTAGATCTTCAAATTTACTCAGTTGAATTTCTGTTCTTTAACACTACTATATATAAAGGTGTTCAGTTTCCTATATTTTTATATAGCTGCTCTATATCTGCTTATAAAAAATAGATATGCTCTTGCTTCCATCTGTGCATAGTGAAAAGAATAAAGAAAAGGAACTTGGAGAAAGCCAAGAAGTTCTGGGGAAAAAGGAAATCTGTACCAAAATTATGAAGGAATGAGCATTACAGGTGACCCAATATAGAATCAGGTGGAAAGGGAGTTCAACAGGTATTAGGTATCAGTGGCTACAGACAAGCCCAGGTAGAGAAGGAAACCAACACTATTCCAGGATATTAAAAAGTAAATCAATATTCTTCATGAGTAGAGTTAACTACCTACAGTTAGTCCCTTATGGCCAGAAGGTGAAACTCCTATCTAGTACCATTGATAATAATAAAATTCTAATAAGGAACACATCTGTTTATAATAATGCTAACAGACTAGGTCAATATAGTATAATGACAAGACAATGAATTATGAAATGCGAGCTAAGTGATTATGCAAAAATACATTATGTCTAAAGGAAGACACCAGGAGGCAAAATCATGCCAACAATAATATCCACACAAGCAATGAGGACTTGAATTACTGAAATAACATATAAAATGTGTCCACTACAAGAATGTACACTTGGGGAAAGCAGTTAAATTCTCTGTTCCATCTGTTGATAATGAAAATCCTTGCTTGGTTTGAGAAGGTATTCTATCACTTGTGCATCTGGTAAGATTACTCCAAGAAGTTATCAAAATAAATATTACTATGGCCCTAGTTATATATCAAAATTAGCATAGGCATACCCTTAGGAAGGCATTAACATTAAGTATGATGCAATAAAGGAATTAATTAAGCCCATGTTATTGAAACTGTAGACTAGTTTTAAGTGTTAGTAGAGTAATAGATCTGCTAAATTTATGCATAAGTTTTGCCTTTTTAGGGGGTTTAAAGTATTCCAAAAAATGAGTCACAGTAAATTTCTATTTCCCACTTAAATTGAAAGGAAATGTAATTATTCATGTGTTATGTATATTTAAATATTTATGAGAAATTTCTTTCAAAGTTCCACTTATTAAATATGTGTTTAACAAATTGACCATTGTGATGGTTTATTTTATGTCAACTTGACCGGACCAGAGGATGCCCATATGGCTAAACACTATTCTGGGTGTGTCTGTGAGGTTGCTTCCAGAAAATATTGCATTTGAGTTGGTGAACTGAATAAAGCAAATGGACCTCCCTAATGCAGGTATCACCCAATCACTTGAGGCTCTGATTAGAACAAAAGGGTGAAGGAAGGTTAGATTCCTCTTGTCTCTGCCTCATTGTTTGAACTCAATGTAGATCTCCTATTCCTGGCACTTCTGTTTCTTGGTTTTCAGACTCAGACAAGAATCTACACCATCAGCTCTCTGGCTCTTGGGCCTTTGAACTATACACCACCTGCCTTCCTGGGTCTCCAGCTTGCAGATGGCAGATCATGTGACTTCTCAGCCTTCATAATCATGTGACCCAATTCCTATATATATATATATATGTGTATATATATATGTATATACATATACATATATATATACACACGTATATGTATATATATATATAGTGTGTGTGTGTGTGTGTGTGTGTGTCTGTATAATTTAATACAACCATTAACAAATACAATGGTCATAGATGTCCTTCTCCAGGAGGGGTTCCCCTTAGGCATTAAAGAATTGATCACTATTCTCCAAAGAAGTAACACTCACTCTACATCCCGTCATACTCTGGTGTTCCTAGGATTTCTTTAAAGTAATTATCCATATGAGATAGAAAATGAAATATGATGGTCCATTAAACTCTGTAACATGTAACATGTCTCAGAAGCATGTGTCCTGTAACAGTGTAAACTCTCCACATTTTATTAACAGAGGAACTGGTTGTGCACCCCTCCTGTGGAGTGATCCACCACTAACGTGTAGGTTATATTCCAGATCTCACTGCCTTTGCTGGCATCAGGATGTGAGAGTGGGAAGTGTGGAAGGGGGCTAAAAGGAAAACTACTATATATTCTCTTGTATCTTTTGAATGTTGAACCATGTAAATATATAACAATTACATTTTTTAAAATTTATCTATTAGAGTTGCCCTTTTTGATGTCTTAAGACATTTGCTGCCTTAGGAAGGTGTCAGCTGCTATTATAAAGAGAATGATGCACTTTCAATGACCACACTTAAAAAAAGTGAAGAAATTGTGCACCTGGGTAAGCATCCAACTTTGGTTCAGGTCATGATCTTGTAGATCATGAGTTCGAGCCCAAGATCAGGCTCTGTGCTGACAGCTTGGAGCCTGCAGCCTGCTTTGCATTCTGTGTCTTCCTCTCTTTCTCTCTTTGCTTCACCCCACACGCACGCGCGCTCTCTCTCACTCTCGCTCTTACTCTCTCTCTCTCAAAAAACTAAACAAACATAAAAAAAAGAAAGCAAGGAAATCATCTAGTGGATATTAGGGGGAAAGCATTGTAGCAAGAGGAAACAGCCAGGGGAAAGGTCTACAGGACTCTATTATGAGGTCAAATCACTTTAGAGATGAGATTATGGTGAAATCCTTCCTGCCCGTTAAATATATTTATTAAGAGCGCATGCCATGAAAATTGCTCCAAATATCTAGAAATTACAGAATGTTTTTATAACTTTGAAAATCAATTGAAGGATATGAATTTTGCTTTATATTCTTAAGGCCTGGCATCTATTTTTCATTCTAAGTTTTCAATAAAGTTACATCTGATTACCACTTAAACTATGCCCTAAAGAATATTATATAGTTGTGAATCACTAGTTTGTGGTACCTATAGATATTAAATATTATACAAAGGAAAAATAAATGTAAAAGCAAAAGCATACTTTTTTACTGTTCTACTCTAACTCCTTTTTCATTTTTATATTAATATTTTAAAGATCAAAAATGTAATTTTTTAATTAAAAACAGAACTCTTTCATAAATTAAATTGAAAATCCAAACTTCTTTCTTTGGCTGTGTATCCATTTTTATTCTTCAGTTGAGTTTTCTAGTTGTCATTGTTCTCTAATCTTTAGCCATTTAATCTCCTTTTGAAATGGATGCATATTATTTTTCTACCCAAAATATATACAATAGAGCATATGCGAACACCATGAATAGCTGATTATTGGAGTTAGCTTTGTCACATTTCAGTATCAGAAACTGTTGGTTGTAAAAATACAACTTAGTTTCTACTTCTATTAGTACCAGTGGGAGTTAGCAGATATGCTGACCTAAAAATATTAAAAGGAAAGTGAAAACGTATAAAATAAGTGGATATGTTTTTTCTTTGTGTTGGTAAAAAATAGATTGGAGTGAAGGAGACTATTATTTTTTGAGACAATTACTACGAGCCTTCTCTGCTTGTTTTTAAAGGTTCACTCCTGAACCTGTATCTCTCATATTTGTTCATACTTTTCCTCACTTATTTCTAGCACATACTTGGAAATTTTTCCTATTTCCTAAGGGTAGACATGATTATGTATGTTGGTAATGAGGGAAAAAAATGAAAACAAGTATGTGTGTGTCCTCCATATTGTTCTTTGTTGATGGAGACCTGGGGATGGGGAGGAAGAAGGGACATGAGGGCAAGAGATTCCCAAGTCAGGACATGTGGTTGCCAGACAGTATCCATTATGTCTTGACCTCACAATCATTTTTCTACATTCTTTTCTGTACCACACATTTAAATCAATGACTTAACAGCAGAATCAGTAGAACCTTGGAAACAACAAAGAATATGGTTTTGAGTTTATATAGAGAGATATACATACACAATTTTTCATCAACGCCTGTTGAAATTAGGGAGTTTGCTAGATCTTCTTGGTACACTAGGACCTTTAGGACTGGAGATAGGAACTTGTACACGTATGTTACAAACTACCCTGTTGGCTGGTTTTTTGTTAGATGGGGAGGTAGGATGCCCTCTGGGTACCCCTTGCAGTAAGATGGTAGTACTAAGAGTGGCTGATAAACATTGCTTCCTGGATTCCTGCTCACAAAGCTTGTCTTCCCCAAGCACCAGTTTCAAGGGCATGGTAACGGTGGGCTCTAAGCTGCGCCATTTTGCTTTGGTTTTCCCTGTAGTAGGAGAGGGAATGAATTCCTCAGTCACTGATCTTTTGAGTAAAATTGCCTACTCCTTTTTGTTCCCACAGTCCTGCAACACTTCTGCAACCAATCCTCTTATTAAATTTCCTCTATTTAAAATGGCTATTTATACTCATATGTATATATTTTCTACAAAGTACTAAAAAATGTGCATGAATGTTTATGTTATAAGCTTTCCATCTCTCCTTCTTGGGGCTTTCTCCAACATTTAGTGTTTTCTAAGCATCAAAACCCACTCTGGTGTTCAGAATTCATCATGATGCTTCTTGTTTTCTCATGATGCCCTATAGAGTCCCCATAGTGATCACATCCAGATTATCTCTCATTTTAAGACATATATATCTTGTATCCAATATTTACAGAAACTTCCAGAGCAAAGAAACCTTGTGTTATCCTTCAATCTTAGCTCAACATGACTGTCTCCCTGAAGACCCACTTAACCCTCAGGCAGATTTAGACTTCTTGATCTCTGTTACATAGCTATGAACCTGCTCTTCTACTAAAGATGGCATTTACCACAGTGTACTAAAACTGCTGGTTTATTTATGTGGCTTTCACAATGGTCTATGAGTTCTCTGAGGTCATCTTTGCATTTCTACAGTCTAGAAGGGTCACTTGCATATGGAAACTTTTTTTTTTTAAATAAAGGAATGCATGTTGAACCTAGAATAGTGCTGGGTTTCGAGGGTCTGCAGGCATAATTATGCAATATTCATGATTTGAAAGGAAAAGGTGGTTATAAGGTTAAGCAGAATGTAAATTCCTCTGGGGTAGAGAATTGCCTTTCACATATCTCTATCCTCAGTTTAATATTGTGCTGAGGTATTGCATGCACTTATGCCTGGAAGGCCATCAGAGATGCTGTGAATTAAGCAGACATAGAGATGAAAGTCAGAGATGAAAAAGGATAATTGATGACCAGCAGGGAAGAACATAGGAGCAATATGAAGACAAACTGGCATTATTTCCTCAATAGAATCTTTTTACACAGTTATTTAAGGTTGCATGGTATCTTCCCCCAAACCCAGTCAGTATTGCAGAACCTCTGAACTCAGCTACCATTTGTCTTAGAAGAAAGCAGGTAATTAGTTGATTAAATGCATAGTGACTCTTCTTGAAATCCCTGTCACTTCTGTGAAACATTAACTCTTAAAAGTATTAAGAGGTGGGATGGTGGAAGATCACATATACAAGGATTGTATACATTTTTGTATATCTAAACAAAGTAATTCTAGAGACTGTAGAACGGGGCAAACTCTACAGTGGTATATGTTTTAAACTCTGTGACAGGCAGGAGGTATGTGTAAGTTGGACTTTTGATTCCTTAAATCACCTTGGCCTGGACAACAATCCTTACTCCTAGACAAGTACACACACTCAAGTAGCAGCTTAAAGTGAGGAAAGTAACTCCAGTGCTTATCGACTATCTTGGTAATTGAAAGGAGGGCAACTTACAGGAATATGCCATAGCCAAAAGGGAGTGGATATAATTTTTATGGACATTTCCCCCCTTAGATATTACTTCTGCATCCACTGTGAGAATTTCTCAAGGCACTCCATAATGCTCTAAGGAGGGCAGCTTACAAAATGTAGCAGCCAAGGACAGGAAGCAAGGTGTACAGAACACTGATGACTTTAAGGCAGAAATGTGGACTTAACTGTGCTATGTTAATACCCTTTGCTTGAGAGCTCATAAAAAAATAAGTCTGATGACTTTCAGAAGATGAGATCTCACTGTAACGATAGAATCCTACCACACATTTGAGTCAGTGACTTAACAGCATAATCAGTGGAAACCTTGGAAACAACAAGAATATGGTTTTGAGTTTATATAGTGAGATATATAGACACAATTTTTTATCAACACATGTTGAAATCAGGAGCTAGCTACATGCACTTAGTGCACTGGGACTCTCAGGACTCTTGGGGGGGGGCACATATATCATCTCCCTCTAGCTCAACCTCCTTCTGCCTTGCTCTTGGCTTTGCATTCTCACACTTGATTTTCCTGGAAGGAAATTTGCACCAAAGTTTCTTCAATGTCCACCTGAGGGATGGCTATTTTGAATTAAAAAAAAATAATGGCTCAGGCAACTCTGTTTCTTTTTAATTGAAAATATAATAAATTCAGTGGTAATCATGCCAATCAGTAGTTCTGATTGGCAGTTAAAAGTGCATGATTGTTGGAAATCTCAAAGGAAATCATTGGAGAATAAAGCTGATTTCATTGAAAAAAATATTTCAAAGTACGAAGTCTTGGGAAAAATAATGAAAAGAAGTCTTTAATGGGGAAGAGCCCAACAAAAGTAAGTAAGCAAGGTAACTGAGACAAGTAATTCAACAAATTAATGTTTTATGTGCATGTCAGGTATTAAATAACCTTAATGTTGGAGGCATTTACACATATTATTTCATTCAGTTTTCATAATAACCTTTCAGAGTTAATATTATCACTTATAATTAACAACTTCTCCACTGTGGATTTTCTGGCTTAGAGAAAATAAATAACTTTTGCAAGGCCACACAATTAATATTCATTAGGACTTCGATATGACTGTAGGTCTGCTGTATGTTTTAGCATTTATTTCTTCCCCTCCAGGACACTGACAAGAAATATTTAAGTTTGTGCCAGACTTGTGTAAATAAAGCTAATCTCTGTGGAGTTTTCTCAACCAACATTTTCATGTTTCTTTCCAATTATTTTAAACAGCAGTTTACAAACCCTTCAAAGCAATTTGAGATTTTGCCCTTTCTTTTAAACAAACAAACCAACACAAATGATAATGTTCTGTAATAATGGGCCTCTTTGGCAGAAAGGCAGTCATTAATTCTTGTTTTCTTTCCAGGTAAATTCTGGTTATGTAATTAGTACCTTAATAAACCAGGGTAAGTACTCTACTTTGACTGTCTGAATAAGTCAGGTTCAAGATCTTCTAAGCTTTAATATCACATTTCTTTCCTTGAGAACATTTATGTATGTGCCTAATTACACATTTGTTTGTGTGATTTTTTTAAGTCTTGGTATTTTATCTAGACTGTAGGGATTGTATGGTTTTATTCAGCACTGACTCCTCAGTCCCTATCATAATGCCTAATAACTAACAGGTCCTCAAAAAATATTTGTTGGATGAATGGATGGCTAGGTGAATACATGAATGGGTAGACAGTTAAAGGAAGGAAATGAGCAAATGGATAGATCATTTGGGATGGCTGGTATTAAAGAAGGCTTCTTAAATGATCTGGGATTTAATCTGGCCTTTGAAAAGGGAGCAAGAGTAAGATGTCAGTTCCCATGTCAAGAATAATTTTTGTTACAGCTTTTATTTTTTTTCCAGTAAGTGCAACTTGAGAGATTCTTCCTAAATAAAGCCTCACAGCTTTCTTTTCCAACACATGTGGGTGAAGAAGGCATTGTTACATTAAGCAACACAGATAATTAAAAGAGGAAATGAAAATGATTCGTAAATGAACAGCATTCTACTTCCCCTCTGGTTTCTTTTAATACTATATTATAATGTTTCACTGGTAAAATTAAGCCATATTTATCTTTCTACAGACCTGCATGTTGCATTAGAAATAATAGAAACAACAGCTGCATCATGATGTAGAGCTAAGGGAAACATCTGCAGTGTCCAAAAAGGCAATGCAATTGGGCAGCCAGTTGCCAATTCGCTTGCTCAACAAACAGGACTGAGCACCCAGCTGCCTTTCAGCAGGTCTAATTCACAACTCTGTGCCCCCTGCCTTGCCTTTACAGATGTCTGCAGTTTCAACTTGCCACAGAGCTTTCTCTCTTTTGATTTCCAAGGGGATTATATAACTCTACGGAGGCTTCCCTTTCTTGTGCATCTCTTTGGTCCTTTGCTAAATTTTCCCTCCCCTCTTTCCCATGCTTCTCCCAACTCTCATTCAAAGATTTTATTAGTTGATCAAACAAATTAAAAAGGAACAATTGCTTTGCTTTTGCTTTTTCATCTTATGATTTTAAAGGACATTCGCCCTTAAATGTCATGTCAGATTTTTCCCTTGCTCAGGTAAATTTCAATACTGTCCTTGAAGTCTCCTGGACCAAAGAGACTGAAAATGGCTTCTAGGCCCTGGTCATACAAGGCCAGAGTGGATATTTGCTTTGTCATTAGCTGTTCCTTCAAACATGCTCTCCAGCCATTGTGCTGCAATGCAGTCGCCACAATTTCCTCCCGTCCTCTCCCTTCCCCTCACCAGGAATGCTCCTCTTCTGCTGGTCATGTTTTTCTCTTATCAGATAATTGAGTTGAACGTGTATATTGTCTAGACAAATTCTGCCAGATGAGACAAGATAACAAAAGGGTGCGTTTTAGGAAATAATGACCAGAAGAGGACATGTGCTGCACCACTCCGCTCCTCACTGATTGCCCTTCTTGTATTCCGGTCACACAAGAGCCACACACATTAAGAAATCTGTTTATTCTGCTCGTTTAGGACTATCGTTGTTTCACGCTGTGAAAAATCAGTACCATTTCTAGATGTAGAGAAGGCTCAGCTAAAAATAGAACAGAGAAAAGGAAAAGTCTTAAGAACGGAGACTTAAAAGACTGCCTTGTGGAAGACTTGGATTGAAAAACAAACAAGGGTGCCAGGATGGCTCCGCCAGTTAAATGTCCCGCTCATGATTTCAGCTCAGGTCACGATCTCACAGATTGTGAGTTCAAACCTCGCGTCAGGCTCAGATTAATGGTGCAGAGCCTGCTTGTAATTCTTCTCGCTCTCACTCCCTCTGCCCTCTAGCTCTCTCTCCTCTCCTTCTCTAAATAAATAAATAAACTTAGAGAAAAACCCACAAAGGTCATATTTTCAGTCAGTAAGAAAGGCAGCAAGATACGTTGAAAAGCCCAGAGTTCTGGTCCAGGTTAGTCAATAATTCACTGTATAAACTTGGGGAAGTCACAAAAACTTTCTGAGGTTCACTGTTCTCATTTTCAAAATGAGCAAGTCAGTTAGGATGATTTCCAAGTTATCCCCTAGGTTTTAAATTTCATGATGCTAAGACAGAAGGTACTATCATCTACCAAAGACAGCATAATAATAATAATTTAAAAACCTGAGCACGTCTCTGGCATCCAAATGATTGGGTTCAAACACCACCTCAAGTTTTTTAAAATTAACACTAAGAAATTTGGTCAAATTTTAGCTTCCCTAAATATCGATCTTCTATAAAATGGGGATAAAAACAGAATCTATGTGATAGGATTGCTGGTGAGTGAAGAAAGATAGTTCACACACAGTGTTATTATGGTGCTTGGGGCTCAGAGGGCATCCAATGCCAGGAGCTTAGGCAGGACTACAGCCTCCTGGGGCACCTAGGTTGTTCAGTTGGTTAAGTTTCTGACTCTGTATTTCAGCTCAGGTCATGATCTCAGAGTTTGTGAAATCAATCCCCACATCTGGCTCTTCACTGACAGTGTGGAGCCTGCTTGGGATTCTCTCTCTCCCTCTCCCTGCTCCTTCCCTTCCACCAAAAAATAAATAAATAAATAAATAAATAAATAAATAAATAAATCTTATAAAGGACTATAGTGTCCTCACAAACACCTAGGAAGAAAAGCAGAAAGTACATTTGTATATATTTGCTTGATGAGTTTCAGATCACCTAATATGATTATCTTTTAAAAATCATATGTTAATATGTAAAACCCAGTTAATGATATCCCTCCCCCTAAATTCTGAGTATCGCAATTAATATGTCAGTCTAGTACAGCATGGAGCTTGGGACGTGGGCCTGACGCAGCAGCTAAACTCTGTCCTTCACTGAGCTTTATCCTCTGACTGCTCCTGGGCTTTTAGAGAGTTGGCCTCAGACCCAGCTAGCCATTGTCTCTGTCACTGAATAGAATTTAGGATACATGTGGCAGAGGACAATCCAACTTCGGTAATTTGCAGTCTTAACTATTCTCTAAAAGCGATCTGTCCTTAGAAAAGGAAAGCACTCCAGGACCACAGAGCTTTGGTTTCCATGGCAACAGCACAGGTCAATAGCTGCAGTCACACCTTCGCCAGCCTTGATTGCATCTGGCAATTTACCATCTTCTGTGCTTCCTTTTGTTTGAGCCTCTCTCATTTGCTTTGTTCCTTTCTCTATCGGGAGAATCACAAAATACAAAACGGCAGGAGCTGAATTTAAATTAAAAGGTATGGGAGTCTTCATAATTTAAGTGCTATGGAGAGCACTGCTAATTTCATAACGCATAGACATGTGCTACTTGAAATCAAATCCTATAACCTGAACCTCAGAATCGTGCTTCCCATATTCTGCTTCAGCTTGGAAATTCTTGGTGTACTAGATGGTTTTGGGGAAAACAATGGCATTTCTGCCTTCCAAAATGGCATTCTGATATTATGGATATAGTTAAGATAAGGTGTAAATTCCTCATACAAAGCCCTGTAACAGATGCTCACAGGAACTAACTTCTTCCTGCCCTTCCCCATTTACAATCACTTAAGCAGTATTTATCTTCTTTCTGGTTCTTGAATATACCCTATACTCTGGGTCCTCACACATGCGGTCTCCTCTTTCTGCAACACCAGTCCCTTACCCTCTTTGCCTGGCTATCTCCTGATGGTCCTTTAGGGCTCTGGTTAGGTGTCACTGTCTGCAAAAAAGCTTTCTTAACCCCAAGGCTCATTAGTCTTTCATTATACTTAATGTGCTTCTTTGTCATACCATTACCGCCTTACATTTTATTTATTTTTTATTTTTTTTCCATAATATTTTATTGTCAAATTGTTTTCGCCTTACATTTTAGTAGCCGCTGTAAGCATTGGAACTCCTTTTTACTGTACAAGCCCACTGAATGCACATACAGGTCTGTTCCTTCTGCTCCATCCCCCAATGCCATTGCTGAATTTCCAAGGTTCTCCCAGAATTTGATACAGCATGAACACTTGATAAATATTTGTTAGAAGTTTGAAATCACCTAACCTACTGAGACCATTAAAGTTACTTATTATAAATTTTTTGATTACCTTGATGCTTCACAACTTCCTTTCTATACAACTACAAAAATCTACTGGAAGGTGCTTTTATTCAAAATATATTAGAAATCTTCTTATATCTCACATGGACATCAGTAGATAGATCACTCAAAGTGGACATATTCTAAAATCTCTGGGCTGTTGGGTGTTTTTTTTTTTTTTAGGATCTAGTCCATTAAACACTGATTTTTAGGTCTAGCTCAACATAGCTATCCTAAGAAGACTTATAAATAAATAACAAACAAAAATGTGGAAGTAAATTAAATTAGTAGCACTACTGAGCCATGAAACCTGTAGTTACTAGGCCAGTCCATTAGCATGATGCCTAGCAGACCTGGACCCATTCTCACGCTATACACACTGCGTTGTATTTCATAGCTGATCACTTGGAAAAGGAAAAGGAAATGGAAATGGAAAAGGAAAGGCAAGGCACACGGTTACCCAAATGTTACACCAGCAGGCTTCAGTAACTGGGGATTATTTAACCCAGGCATTGAAGAAACAGCTACTCAGTACATGGGATACTGATACCATGATGCTTTGAGGCTAATTTTTTTTGACACTGGGACATCCTGAACTGTCAGCTTTTGAAATCAGTAGTAATCAACCTGTGTAATGGATACCCTCCCTTCACATCTGAACCTTCTTTTATTCCATCACTAACTACGTCTCTATTTCTGAGTGACACCCAAGCCCTGACCCATATCTGGCAGTTTGGCCTATGCCAAATTTCAGATGCCTAAAGGACAATGGACAGAAATAAGCATTAGGTGGTAAGCTATGTGGGTCAAATGCTTCCAAAAGACATCAGGGCAAGAGAGTTCATATATAAAACAGCTACATCACCTAGAGAAAGTATTAGGAAAAGGAGCTGGGAGCCAAGGAAAGAATCATGGAGACCCATCACACTGAATGAGTGTATAAGAGAAAAGGAACCTGTAAAGGAAACTAAGAAAAGAATAAAAGGAGCAAGAATACCATGCTGCAAAGTGATCACATAAGGTGAGAACTAAAAAGTGGATATTGGACTTACCACTCTCTAAATTTTCAAAACCACTTAGCTACTGTGGCTTAGAATGGCAGTTAAAAATGGAGAAACAGGCATAACATCCCCCTTCTTCTTTTTTTTTTTAGATTTAATTTTTTTACTGTTTTTATTTATTTTTAGAGAGAGAGACAGCATGAGCAGGAGAGGGTGAGAGAGAGGGAGACACAGAATCTGAAGACAGACTCCAGGCTCAGAGCTGGCTGTCAGCATAGAGCCTGTTGCAGGGCTTGACCCCACAAACTGTGATATCATGACCTGAGCTGAAGTCGGACGCTTAATCGACTGAGCCACCCAGGCGCCCCTAGATCCCCCTTCTTGATATCTGTCTTTTCCGGCTTCTTCATGAGGCCCAATGTTCCAGTCTCACCAATGGCTAAAGCACCTGGTCTTCTCTGTCCTCATTCTACCTGATGTGGCACTACCTGGCTCCTAGGACTGGGGGATTCACAGGGACAAGGCTTGCTCGTATTAAAATGTCAAAGAAATCCTATGGCATTTACTTTATATAAATATCTTTCCTACTGTACCTTTGTATGTTAGCAGAGCTCAAAATAATATATGTAACTCTTCCCATTATGCCAGTTTCCAAAATATTTCAGTAATTTCACTACAAGTGTTGGTCATAAAGAAAAAAAAACTTATTAATTTGATGAGTACACATGATGAAGCATATCTTATAAGCAAAGTACTGGAGATCAAGCAGGAAAGCAGAAATATTTCACGGAGCTTAGATTCTAGGCATAAAGATTAAAATCACACCACTAACATTTACCAGGTGGTTATAAGTGCTATGACAGAAACTAAATCAAGGTTAAAAAGGGTCAGAGAGTAATAGTGGGGGCTGCTTCAGATTGGTTAGTCAGCTTTGAGTGTCATTTGATTAGAGTGCTAAATTAAATGAGAAGTTCACAACATGAATATCAAGAGAAGAGCAGTCAAGGATGAGAGAATATAATGTCCCCAAATTAAGCAGTATGAGGACTGGCAATGAGGCTACTGGTACTATAAATAAATACACTTCCATAGTGAGGGTACGTGCAATGATCAATGATTTACTAGTAGCCAATCATCTACATACAACCAGGATACAAGGGCAGACCACTCTGTCTACTTTTTATATAATTATCATTCAAAGTAATTAAAAACTCTTAGAGCTTCAATTGCCAGCTCTATTCAGATATATCCCAAATCTTTGTTTCGTCCCTGATCTCATTTCTGAGCATAATCCTTACTTTCTAACCATTTGCTGTACCTTCTGACCTGGATACTCTATTACTTCATTCTTGGCCTACTAACAAAGCCAAGTATACACTTAGTGAACTTTCCATTGGAGAGGGAGGCGGTAGGGATAAAAAAAAAAAATAGACACAATAACAGAAAAACTTTCAAACTTGATGAAAACTATAAAACAATAAATCCAAGAAGCTTAAAAACAACCCAAGCACAAAAATATGAAAAAATGCCATACCAAACTATAATGTACTAAAATCTCTGAAAAACATCGAGAAAGACAAATATTTTAGAAGCAACAGAAGGAAATGGAAACATTATATACAGAAGATCAGTGATAAGAATAAAACTGAACTTCTTGTTAGACAAAAATATAGTCCAGAAGACAATGAAACAATATCTTTACTAGAATTCTATACCTAGAATTCTATATCCAACAAAAATGTATTTCAAAAATGAGAAAAAAAATCAAAATTTTTCTGATATATAAATGATGAAAGAATTCAGCATTAGCAGCCTTTCACTATAGGGATAGGTAAAAGCCCTTCAAACAGAAGGAAAATGATATCATATGGAAATAATGATCTAGAAGAAGAAATGAAGAACACTGGGAGTATCAATTACCATGTTAACTAGGTGGGTAAATAGGAAAGACTTTCATCATTTAAATTTCTTTAAAAGATAATTGACTACTTAAAGAAAAATAAGATCGATGTATTGATAACAAACGCAAGTTTGTAACATATGAAGAGGTAAAATGTACGAGAAATAAATCACAAAGGATTTGTACAAAACAATGGAAGTTTACATTCATAAGATTTTTATATTATACATGAAGTGATAGATAATTTGAATGTGGACTATGACAGTTAAAGATGTAATATAAATTCTAATTCAAACAAAAAATCCCCCAGGGTTAGAGCTAGTAAGTCAACAAGGGAATAAAACAAAATTATTTTTAAAAAGTAACTATTCTAAAAGAAGGAAGAAGAAGAGGAAAAAGGAAAACAAGAAATGGTTGGAGGGAATAAAAAGTAAACAGTAAGATGTCATATGTAAAGCCATAATAATAATCACATTAGATGTATGGAGTACAAATACCCCAAATGAAAGCAGAGATTGTTTGCCTACAAAAGAAAAAAAAGGCATTATAACTATAAAGGCACAAATAGGTTAAAAGTAAATGGGTACAGAGAGAGAGGAAGATGGTGGAAAAGTAGAGAGCTCCATACTTTTTTGGCTGCCTGCATCTCTCAAACCAGGAAGAACTGAAGCCATAAGACACTGAACAGCAAGAGTCTGGGAGGAAAAGAGACAGAGTCTGCTAAGAAGATAGTCTCATAGGTGCATGATTGCAAAGTGGGGAAGACAAAAATGAACCAGGACCTGCAGGCACGGAAGGGAGGGAGCCCCCTCCTTGGAGTGCTGAGCTGCAGAGACGAGGGGAAGAGAAAGAGCGGCTGAAACTGCTATAAACTGTCCCTGAAGAAGAGAAAAACCTTGGCCTGGAATAGAGAGGGATCCTATCATCCCATCTGTAACCTCAGGGCATTTGGAGAGAGATCATTGCTCTAGCTGTGGTGCTTTCCTTGGGCTAGGTGCCCTGATCCCAGGCAGTGCCAGGAAAAACTGCTTCTGTACTCCCCCTGCTCAATCCCCTGCTAGGAAGCCACCCATATATGTGTATTTGAACAAATTATAGCCGAGCACTTACACAATCTGGGGAAGGAAACAGACATTGAAATCCAAGAGGCACAGAGAACTACTCTCATGTAACATGAATAGATCTTCTGCACAACATATCATAGCGAAACTGGCAAAATATGAGGATAAAGAGAGAATTCCAAAAGCATCTAGGGATAAAAGGGCCCTAACATACAAAGGACTCTATAAGGGAATTATTTCAAGGAACACAAGGTACCACAGACACTACTACAAGCATGAACCCTACAGAGAACACAATGACTCTAAACCTATAACACTTAATGTAAATGGACAAAATGCTCCAATCAAAAGACACTGAGTAGCAGAATGGATAAGAAAAACAAAATCCATCTATTTACTGTCTACAAGAGGCTCATTTTAGACCTGAAGACACCTTCATATTGAAAGGAAGGGAATGGAGAAATATCTGTCATGCAACTGGAAGTCAAAAGAAAGCTGGAGTAGCCATACTTATATCGGACAAACTGGACTTTAAAGTTAAAGGCAGTAACAAGAAATGAAGAAGGGCATTATATAGTAATACAGTGTCTATCCATCCGGAAGAGCTAACAATTAAAAACATCTACACACCGAATACAGGAGCACCCAAATACATAAACCAATTATTCACAAACAGAAAGTCTTATTAATAAGAATGTGCTAATTGCAGGGGACTTTAATACTCCACTGACAGTAATGGATAGATCAACTAGACATAAAATCACTAAGGAAACAATGGACTTGAATGACACATTGGAACACATGGATCTGACAGATATATTTAGAACTCTACATCCTGACTATGGAATTCACTTTCTTCTTGAGTGCACATGGTATATTCCCCAAGATACGCCACATACTGGGTCATAAAGCAGTACTCAATAAATATGAACAAATTGAGATCATACCATGCACACTTTCAGATCACAATGCTATGAAACTTGAAAGAAAAAGCCTGGAAACCTTCAAAAACATGGAAGTTAACGACCACCATACTAAAGAACAATTGGGCCAATCAGGCAATTAGAGAAGAAATTAAAAATATATATGGAGGGATGCCTGGGTGGCTCAGTCATTTGAGCGTCTGGCTTCAGCTCAGATCATGATCTTGTGGTTTGTGGGTTCAAACTCCATGTCAAGTTCTGTGCTGACAGCTAGCTCAGAGCCTGGGGCCTATCTTTGCATTCTGTGTCTTCCTCTCTCTCTGACCCTCCCCTGCTCATTCTGTCTCTCTCTCAAAAATAAATAAAACATTAAAAATTTTTTAAATATATGGAAACAAATGAAAATGAAAATACAACAATCCAAAATCTTTGAGATACAGCAAAGGCAGTCCTAAGAGGAAAGTATATTGAAATCCAGGCCTATTTCAAGAAACTAGAAAAAGCACAAATACAAAATCTAACAGCGCATCTAAAGGAACTAGAAGAGCAGCAAGAGCACCCCAAACCCAGCAGAAAAAGAGAAATAATAAAGATCAAGGCAGAAATAAACAATATTGAATCAAAAAAAAAAACTTGAACTGATCAATCAAACCAAGAGCTGGGAGAGGGAGGGAGGCAAATCATGAGAGATTCTTGAATACTAAAACTGAGGGCTGAAGGGGGAGGGGGAAATGGGAAGGGAGACAATAGTCATGGAAGAGGGCACTTGTGGGGAAAAGCACTGGGTGTTATATGGAAACCAACTTGAAAATAAACTATAAATTAAAAAATGAAATAAAAAATAAACAAAATTGATAAACTTCTAGCCAGACTTCTCAAAAAGAAAAGAGAGAGCACTCAAACAGTTAAATCACGAATGAAAATGGATCTATTACAACCAATCCCTCAGAAATACAAGCAATTATCAGGGAATACTATGAAAAATTATATACCGACAAACTGGACAACCTAGAAGAAATGGGAAAATTCCTAAACATACATGCAAACGGGAAGAGATAGAAAATGTGAACAGACTCATAACCAGTGAAGAAATCAAATCAGTTATCAAAAACCTCCCAATGAATAAAAGTCCAGGTCCAGACATTTAAAGCAGAGTTAATACCCATTCTTCTCAAGCTATTCCAAAAAATAGAAATAGAAGGAAAACTTCCAGACTCATTCTATGAGGCCAGCATCACTTTGATTCCCAAACCAGACAGAGAACCAGCAAATAAAAGAGAACTACAGGCCAATATCCTTGATGAATATAGATGCAAAAATACTCAACAAGATACTAGCAAATCGAATTCAACAGCATATAAAAAGAATTATCCACCATGATCAAGTGGGATTCATTCCTGGGTTACAAGCCTGGTTCAATATTTGTAAATTAATCCATGTGATACATCACATTAACAAAAGCAAAGATACAAACCATATGATCCTGTCAATAGATGCAGAAAAACCATTTGACAAAATACAGTATCCTTTCTTAATAAAAACCTTTGAGAAAGTCAGGATAAAAGGAATTTACTTAAACGTCATAAAAGCCATTTATTAAAAGCCCACAGCTAATATCATCCTCAATGGGGAAAAACTGAGAGCTTTCCCTCTGAGATCAGGGACACGACAGGGGTGTCCACTCTCACCACTGTTGTTTAACATACTGCTGGAAGTCCTAGCATCAGCAATCAGACAACAAAAGGAAATAAGAGGCATCAGAATTGGCAAAGAAGTCAAACTTTCACTTTTCGCAGATGACATGATACTCTACATGGAAAACCCAACCGACTCCACCAGAAGCCTACTAGAACTGATCCATAAATTCAATAAAATCACAGGGTACAAAATCAATGTACAGAAATCGGTTGCATTTTTATACACTAATAATGAAGCAACAAAAAGGGAAATCAAGAAACTGATCCCATTCACAATTGCACGAAAAATCATAAATTCCCTAGAAATAGACCTAGCCAAAGATGCAAAAGATCTGTATGATGAAAACTATAGAAAACTTATGAAGAACATTTAAGAAGACACAAAGAAATGAAAAAACATTCCATGCTCATGAATTGGAAGAATAGGCACTGTTAAAATGTCATTATTACCCAAAGCAATTTACACATTCAGTGCAATCCCCATCAAAATTGCACTGACATTCTTCTCAAAGCTAGAACAAACTATCCTAAAATTTGTATGGAACCACAAAAGACCCTGAATAGCCAAAGTAATATTGAAGAAGAAAACCAAAACAGTAGGCATCACAATCTGACTTTAGCCTCTATTACAAGGCTATAATCATCAAGAGTATTGTATTGGCACAAAAACAGACCCAAAGACCAAAGGAATAGAATAGAGAGTCCAGAACTGGACCCACAAATGTATGGCCAAGTAATCTTTGACAAAGCAGGGAAGAGTATCCAGTGGAAAAAAGACAGCCTCTTTAACAGATGGTGCTAGGAGGACTGGACAGCAACATGCAGAAGAATGAAACTAGACCACTTTTTTACACCATACATAAAAATAAGCCCAAACTGGATGAAGGACCTGAATGTGAGACAGGAAATCATCAAACCCCTAGAGGAGAAAGCAGGAAACAAACTCCTTGACCTCAATCGCAGCAATTTCCTACTCGACACATCCCCAAAGGCACGGGAATCAAGAACAAAAATGAACTGCTGGGATCTCATCAAGGTAAAAAGCTTCTGCACTGCAAAGGAAACAATCAAGAAAACTAATAGGCAACCGACGAAATGGGAAAAGATAGTTGCAAGTGACATATCGGAAAAGGATTAGTATCCAAAATCTATGAGGAACTCACCAAACTCTATACCAGAAAAACAAATAATCCAGTGAAGAAATGGGCAGAAGACATGAACAGACACTTCTCCAAAGAAGACATCCAGAGGGCCAACAGACACATGAAATGATGCTCAGCATCACTTATCATCAGGGAAAAACAAAACAAAACCACATTGAGATACCACCTCAGCCTGGTCAGATTGGCTAAAATGAACAAATCAGGAGACTGTAGATGCTGGGGAGGATGTGGAGAAACAGGCACCCTCCTACACTGCTGGTGGGAATGTAGACTGATACAGCTGCTATGAAAAACAGTGCAGAAGCTCCTCAAAAATCTAAAAATAGAGCTCCTCTATAACCCAGAAATAGCAATACTAGGAATTTACCCAAGAGATAGAGAAATGCTGATGCATAGGGGCAAATGTGCCTCAATGTTCACAGAGGCACTTTCAACAATAGCCAAATCATGGAAAGAGCCTAAATGTCTACCAAGTGATGAATGGATCAACAGGATATGGTTTATCTCTACAATGGAGTACTACATGGCAATGAGAAAGAATGAAATATGGCCATTCATAGCAACGTGGATGGACCTTGAGGGTGTCATGCTAAGTGAAAAAGTCAGGCAGAGAAAGACAGATACCCTATGTTTTCACTCATAAATATTAAAGGAGAAACTTAACAGAGGACCATGGGGAAGGGGAGGGGTGAAAAATTGTTGGGGAAAGGAAAGTAAACCATAAGAGATTCTTGAATAGTGAGAACAAACTGAGGGCTGATGGGGGAGGGGGAGAGATGAAGGGGGTTATAGTCATGGAGGAGGGCACTTATCAGGATGAGCACGGGGTGTTACATGGAAACCAACTTGACAATAAAGTACAAAGGAAAAAAAAATTAAAGTAAATGGATAGAAAAGATATCCCATGCCACCACTAATTAAAAGAAGGTTGAAATGTCTATACTAATATCAGACAAAGGATAATTCAGAATAAAGATTATTGCTAAGTATAAAGACTGTGATTCGATAATGACAAAGGGGCCAAATAATCAGGAGGACATAATAATACTTAACGTTTATTCACCAAAAATAATATAACTTTATTTTTTTCCCATAATATTTTATTGTCAAATTGTTTTCCATACAACACCCAGTGCTCTTAAAACACATAAGGCAAAAATCTATAAAAATGATAAAACTGTAAGGAGAAACAGACAAAATCCATAACTATAATCAAGGAATCCAACTGTCACCTCTTGGTAAGTAGACAAAAAAATCAAAAAAGAATATTGAGGAGTTGACACAAATGTCCATCACCTGATGACTGGATAAACAAAACATAACATATTCATACATACAATGTAATATTATTTAACCATAAAGAACGAAATACTGATATGCTAAAATACTATATTAAGTGAAAGATGTCAGTCATGAAAGACAACATATTATATGATTTTATTTATATAAAATATCTAGAATAGTCAAATCTATAGACACAAGTAGAATAGTGGTTGCCAGGTGCTATGACTGGATATTTGTGTCCTCTTCCCACTTCACATGTTTAAACCTAACACCTAATGTGATATTATTTAGAAGCAGGACTTTGGGAATATTAGTGCCCTTACAAAAGAGATCTCAGGGAGATCCCTCTACCTGCCGCCATAAGGACGCAATGAAAACATGGCGACCTGAGAACTAGGAAGTGTGCTGTAACCAGACACTGAATTCGCTGACACCTTCATCTAGGGACTTCCCTGACTCCAGAACTATGAGAAATAAATGTTTGTTTAAACCACCCACTCTGTGATAGTTTTGTTAGCAGCAGACTGAACTAAGAGATAAAGGAAAATAGGGAATGACTGCCAAGGGAATTTCTTTGGGGAATGATAAAAATGTTCTGGAATTAGTGATGAAATTTGCACAACTTTGTGAATATACCAAACACCACTAAATTTTGTACTTTAAAAAGATAAAATTTATGGCATGTAAACTGTATCTCAATAAAAACATAATATAAAGGACTTGAACCATACTGTCAAGCACCTTGAACTAATGGGCACTAAATGTTATTTATAGCATACTACACCCAATATCAGAATATACATTATTTTCAAGTTCACATAAAATACTTACCAAGATAAACCCCATTTTAGTCCATAGAGCAAATTTAAAATATAAAATAATTCAAATGATATTGAATATGTTCTCTGACAACAGTGAATTTAAATTATAAATCAAGAAGAAAAATAAGGAAAATTCTCATTTATGAAATATATTCATATATTTATGAAGGGTTAGGGATCTCCCTGGGGAAGAGCCCAGAAGACTAAAGGAGGGGCATGGAGTGGGCACTTACTGCTGTCTTGGGCCCTGCTCCCTACTACCCCACCTCTCCTGGCTTCCAGCTCAGGGCAGGGTGGGGCTGAGGGCTGGCCCCTTGGCCACCGGGCAGGTACTTTCCTCTGCAGATGAAGCACGGCAAGGCCGGCCTCCACAGACCTGGGTCCTCAGTGTGCCCCTGTGCCGAGCCAGGCTGGCTTGGCCAGGCACAGGTCAGCAGGTGACAGGTCAGTTTCCGCCTGGACCTGTGAGAGCAGGCACACAGGGTGAGCAGGGACAGCTTCCCAGCTCCCAGACCATGCCTGAAAGCATAGGTCAACTTGCCTAAGGTGTGATTGGTCAAAGGGCATTCCAGGCAGAGGAACAGCCTGGGCAGAAGCTCAGAGGAAGAGAAGTGTAGTCTGGTCTGAAGAATAGTAAGGTCCCTCCCACCAGGCAATGGCGGTGGGGCTTCATCCTAAGCATAAAACGTGGCCTCCCTCAGGCTTCCCTATATTCCTACATTACTGTACCCTTCATTCATCCCTCCAGGTTGGGCCCTAGAGCTGCTTCCACGCTTCCCCAGCAAGAGAAGGAGTGCCCTGTAAAAACAAAACAAAACAAAACAAAAAACCATACTGTCAAGCACCTTGAACTAATGGGCACTAAATGTTATTTATAGCATACTACACCCAATAGCAGAATATACATTATTTTCAAGTTTGGCTCAGGTCATGACCTCACAGTTCATGGGTTCGAGCCCCACGTCCAGCTCTGTGCTGACAGTTAGCTCAGAGCCTGTAGCCTGCTTTAGATTCTGTATCTTCATCTCTCTCGGACCCGCCCCTGCCCCTGCTCATGCTGTCTCTCTCTGTCTCTCAAAATAAATTTAAAAACTTAAAAAAATTAAAAACAAAAATGTGTAGCCCCCAAAAAAGAAAGGACTCAAACCAATGTCCTCAGCTTCCACTTTAAGAAACTAGAAGAGGTGAGCTAATTAAAGCTAATTAAAGACAAAAAATATAATAAAGAGCAGCAATGAATGGAATAGAAAACCTTCAAACAATAAAGGAAATCAATAAAACCATTTGAAAAGAGAGAGAAGACACAATATCAAGAATGAGAGAAGTGATATTGTCATGTAGATGTTAAAAAGATAAGGAAATGTTATGAATAACAGTGGACAGGTTTCCTAAAAGATCAAACTACCAGAGTTCATTAAAGGATAACTTAATACTACTATATCAATTGAAGAAATTGAATTTGTATTTTTACATCTTCTCAGAAAGAAAATTCCAGGCTCATACAGCCTTGCTGATACAAACACTTAGAAAATAAATATTAGTTCTATTCAAACTCTTCCAGGAAATTCTGAGGGGAGCATCACTCTTGATGCCAATAACTTCTTGAGACAATGGAGATTAGTTTCCTCATATAGCATCCTTAAAATCCAAACAACAGTCCTCTGATTTCTTTAAGGAGCCCCCTCCTACCTGGAAGCTTCCCATTCTTGATTCCAGAGCAGAGAAAGCTGATGATAATTATAATCCAGTACAAAATAATCTAACTATGGTCAATGCCTCTCAGACCTTCAAAAATAGAAGCAGAATCTCTTTTTTTTCCCTTGTTTTGGTCTGAGGTCCTCATGTCTTAACAGTAACAAAAGTTAGCCAAAGTGATTCTCTGGCATGTTTATTGTCCCCCAAGCAGCAAAAGCAAAACATAAGTCAAAAAATCATTTTAATATTGTTCAATAGCTTGTCACTTAGTGATGAAAATTCACAAAGTATGACAAGGTTTGAAATAGCATCTATTCATCTTCTAGAGAAAAAAAGGATTTATACAGCTCTCAATTTCTAGATTTGTCTTTGAGCAGATGGCCTCATGTTAGTCTTGAATAAGAAGTTTTTTGCTATAATAATCAATACCCATGCCTACCTAGTACCCAATCATAAGAGCTGAAATGAATCTGACAGAAATACGGTCAGGACCTATGTCTTGGTAGAATCCTGGGAAACATGTTGGAATGAGTATAGCAGTTAATTCAAAACAGGTCAAGTGGCATTACCCAAAGGAAGAGTGAGGGTCACCACTGAGGTAACATACCATTGGTAGGTAGAAGAGATGCAGCCTTAAGTGTCTAGTCTGAGAAACAACTGAAATGTTGTAAAGCAAGGTTTTCAGTGAGCTAAGCAATGCCCCCTTTGCTGTGGAGATCAATAATAGACTGGGGTATATTAACCTGCCTTATTATTGGGGTATATTCTTATTATCTTTATGTTGATATATAAGGCAGACTGGTGTGAAATGTTTCAAGCTGAAGTCTGAGAGCAATCTGAAGAAGTTGGGTGCTCATTGTTGCTGGATGTTGGCCATGGAGTCTTACAGAGATTAGCTATAGGTCACAGAACGTGAACTTTCCTGTATTTCTGGGAATATGCAACAAAACTACACTCATTATATTTGATGCTACTGTCTCCTTTCCCTCATTCCCTGACATCTTTCCTCTAATCATGGTACATGTGGTCATTTTTCTAATAATAAAACACAAATACAAACTGCCTCTCTCAATAGATTGATAGATTTTATTACCTTTACCTCTCAAGGACATTTTTACTTTTTAGATTTTAGGAAGGTGGAGAAATAAAGGATGCAAGCAGCAGATAAAAATATGAAGGAGACAGACACAGAGAGAGAGACGGAGAGAGAAGAAAGAGGAGGAGTAGGAGGCTGGGGTGGAGAAGTGAGGGAGGAATGGGAAATGAGAGATGGAGAAAGAGAAGAGGGAATCAAAACCAGAGAAGGGATGAAGAAGACTATGTATAGTAAAAAGAAAAGGTGAATGACAATCTCCTTTATTCCCCTTTGCCCACCCCCACCAAAAACTGCTAATAAGAAAAGTAGGAAGAGATTTTCAATTGATAAAGAATTTAAAATGAATTGTAAAAAAAGTAGTTAAGACAAGAACTGGTGAAAGATCATGGTCTAAATATTCTTCCACATAGACCTTTACAATATTTTCTGGCCAAAGGGAATAAACAAGTATCGAATATTCATCCTATCTCTGGAAAATGACTTGTAATGGATGTGTCGACATAACATATTTTACAATATCAAACACCATTCTTAGAGATCATAAGAATTTACTACCCTCGTCACTGGTCATTCTTTCTCATGCTCCTTTGCTAGATTCTCCTCATCAAAATACTAGCAGTTTGAAGGGGACTTCTGGATTGCACTTCTTTTTCTATTGGTTCTCTATTCTTTGCTTCAGGTCTTCACATAAATCCATGTTCCTCTAGCTACCACCTAAATGCTTGCTAATGGCTCTCAAATGTACATATCCAGTTAGGAGCTCTCCTTCAAAATTCCAATGTGTATATACACCTTCAAATTGGATATTTTTACTTGGGTCTCAGGGTCCATCAGAATAAACATGTCCAAAATTATTTTTCCCTTTTGGTTGTAGGTTGACTAACTTAAATTCTATTTACAACTCCCTATTCCCCTTGCGTCCTTACCTTTGAGGCTATCAAAGGTCAAAATTCAATTCCCCATCCACTCTTATACATGGTATCCATGTATCCATGTAACACCATTCTGGTCAGTGACATATAAATAGGTATCACCTGATATTGTCTTTTCCTTTTATCCTTCAGGACCAGAACACAGATGTAAGGCTTGCACGTTCCACAATCATCTGGTGACCCTGAGCTAATACAAATGAGGATGCAAGTTGCAGCACTAAGGATGGCAGAGAGAAAATAGAGAAAGAACATGGATCTCTGATGGTACTGTTAGCCTAATATGCTAGTCCTCAAATGTCTCACTTCAGTGTCCACATTGTTTGAAACAAATGAAGGTGTACATGTCTAAGGCAGTCCCTTACTGGGAGTCCAAGTCCTTCCTGACACAGCCTACAAAACAGTTTCCTCTCTAAGTCTTCCTTATCACACTGAAATGCTTTACAGTTGCCCCTGCTGCTCCAGTCAGAAATGGTGGTTCTTCTAGACTTCTCTGTTACAGTCCCCAGTCTTAACCCTTCCCTACCAAACACAACACACTGAGTCATTAGTCCTATGGCAGTTCCTCCAAAGACAAGGGCAGTTATGTCAATGGCTCTATCTGCAAAGGCTTTTCACATCCCTGCCCATCTCACACTTGTGTGGATAACTCCTTTCACCCTTAAGTCCCATCTTAAGTGTGTCTTTAGAGAAGCCTCTTTTGACTATTCTGTTAAAATTCATCTCAGAAATGCTGATGCATAGGAGCACATGTACCCCAATGTTCATAGCAGCAATGTCAACAATAGCCAAAACATGGAAAAAGCCTAAATGTCCATCACCTGATGAGTGGATCAAGAAGATGTGGTATA
>NC_043705.1:40189619-40207501 GCF_006229205.1 Suricata suricatta | reverse complement strand
AATTTAAGGAAAGGTATTAAGCAGGCTGTGTTGTAGCCTATGAACAAGTAATATATTGTATCATTTATCTTGAATGTATCATAGATAAGCTGCTATATAACGACTGCCACTTCAGATAGCTGTGAAATTAGGTGATTAACGAGTTGTTACTTAACCTTCTAATTTCTGTATAAGTCTAATTACATGAAGTAGAAGTTGGTGTTTTGATTTTTTACTTTGCTTTTCTGTTTGGAGTGTCATTGCAACTACTGTATTGTAAATGATGGAAAATAATTGCATATGTTAAAAAATATGAAACTTTATAAAGTAAAAAAAAATAAAATTTTTAAATTAAAAAAAAAAACCAAAAATTCATCTCTACCCAACCCTATTGCTCTCAAAAACAAAAGGTTTTTTTTTTTTTTTTTGCTTCAAAGCATTTTTTGTGTATACTGGGGTCCACCCAGGGAAAAAGAAAGCTTACAAGTTTGTTAATTCTCCAGGGAGACTTTAATACTGAAAATTAGCAAAATGGTATTAGTTAACTGAAAAGATGAAAAGAGGATGCTGAGGTACTGCACAGACAGGGACTGCAGGAGAGAGCCCCACGCCTGGGCCTGGGACTTGGAGCTCAGAGGGTCACATGTGTCTCCTCCAGAGGAGGTTCTGAGGAGCTGCCTCTCAGAATCTAAGTTGAGCCTATTACTTGGCTGGTGCTTGCACCTCAGACAGTGTGCAATTGAGCTGATCCCAGGAATGCCAGAAGAAACCACAAAGAACTGGTGATGCTGGAGTAAGTTACATGGCCATGGTACCTGCCAGGTCCACAAGGAGAATGAGAAAGAGCCAGCCCCTTTTGGTTCCAATCGCCTACCAGCCTTCCATGGTGCTCCCTATGAACAGAGCCCAATGTGGATCCTCTTGGCAAAGGAAAAATGTTGCTTGCAGAATCTCAGCTTAAGCAATTCAGAGCAGCATGTAAGAGGAAGAATTTAGGGGTAAGACACCACAGCTTAAGAAGTAGCATAGTATTTGTTTATCATTTTTTCTTTCCTGCTAGGCAATGTGCATTGAAGAACCATGCCTTCCTTTATACTGTTTTACCCCCACCATGTACAGAGTGAAAGTACATAGATAGTACTCAAAAAATATTTCTTGAATGAAAGAATTTATTAGATTTTTCTGAAAACTATTGAGCAAAATACATGCCTTAATTCTTGTCAATTGAACAACACTAAGTGCCACATATGATGTTCTAGGCACTGGAGTTAAAATATGAATATGAGGTACTTCCTTACTATTTATCAAGGAAGTTAACACATTCTCAGATGACATTAAATAGTAACATGCCATAGAAAATATTCATATGTTTGAACTCCCAGAGAATTAAACAGGCAGAAAAATCTATAGGAAACCATAAAAGAAAAAGGTAAAGGTAGGTTTGGAATTCAGAAGACATGTGGAAGAAGTTACCGTACGACTCAGGCTTGAAAGGGGGCAGACCAACAAAGCCATGGAGGAGCGGTGGGTCTGGCAGTTCTCATATGATTATGAGGAAAGCACAGAAGTGAGAAATTAGTAGGAGTTACTGGAAAAGTAAACTGGAACCAACTGTGGGAAATCATAAGTCCTAGAGTTAGAATTATAAATAGCACATATTTTGCAATAAGGAGACGCTGAGGGGTTTCAAGCAAAGGAGTGATGAGGCATTGAAAATATTTTCTGACAATAAATCTGGTAGTATCATGGGTGAAGGGGCAGACACTAGAGCCAGAAAGGTTTGTTAGGAGACTGACAGCAATCTTGAGCCAGAAAAGATGGTAGAGACAGAAATAACAGAAAATGATAACAGGTTAACAATTAGAAGGAAGAATCGATATAACATAATGCAGAATTAATCTAGCAAAAGAAGGGTAAAGAGGGTCTCTGGAATTAACCCACAGTAATACACAGAGAGAAGGTTCAGAGGGTGGACGCAGACAAAAGATCACTGAGTTTTATCCGAAGAACATGATTAACAATGGCATCAGTACAATAAAAGTCCCAGTAAATATTTATCCTCTAAAAGCTAAACCCAATACTTTGAAAAGTTATTATGAATCTGGAAGAATATATATGTCTTCATCTTGAGACACTTCAGAAGTACTCGGGTTCTGGTTGTTATAATATAGAGATGGTGTCTCATTTCCATAGATATGCTCCTCGAAATTGGTCGGCCGAGTGTTCTCATATAGTTCCTTATCAGCTTCTCCTTTATCTCTGGGAGGACGAACTTCCACGTTTTCATAGTTGTCATATCTGTTAGCCCCTCTTCCAGAAGATGTATACTCTTGGGTCTGAACTGAAATTTTATGCTTTGACCTGATAGCGAGGGCATCCGAGAGTGTTTTTACATAGTCTTTTCTCCTGCTGCTTCTCCTTTGCAAAAACCTTGGTAAGGTAAGTTGCACTGGATTATGGTGTTTCCAGTGCCAAGCACACCCAATTCCACAGATCAACAACAGTAAAAGAAGGGAAAGTCCTATAGAAACGGCCACTGAAGTATTTCCACAGCTTTCCAACATTTCTGCACAAGCAGTGCTGTTTAGTAGTATGGGGTGGCCCTTAATGAATTCACAGGTGCAGCCCAACGTAATTCCTTGTAGGGTAGAGTTAAGAAGTAATCTTGGAAGCTCTTTCAGGCATTTCTTTTTCAGAAGTGAGAGAACATCATTTGGCAAAGTCCTGATACAATTAGAGGAGAGGTTGAGTAAACGAAGTCTTGGAAGGTCGTTCTTGTTGTATATGATGTTTTTCACATTACATTCATTAACATACACTTGCACGGTGTCAGGGGGGATATTGCTCAACTCCACTTCCCTTTCTATCAATGAATCACAAAATAAAGCAGAAATCAGTGGAAGATAATGGCAGAGTAGACAACTCAAGAAAGAGAAGGATGAACGAACTGCCATCCAGACACTTCCTATAAATTAAAAACATATTAATTGCATATTTATTTCATAGCATAATAAAGCATATTAATTTTATATTTATTACATAGCATAATAAAAAATCTGCCAATATCTACCACTACAGTAAGCACCAACACTTAGTGAGTTCCTGCTTCAAAACAGAAGATAGTACTAGCTGTTGTGAGGAGAGAAAAAGAGAGGAACTTCTACCTGGCCAAGTGTGAGTGGTTTTATCAATTAGATTTCAACAGGGCTTTTGACAATGAGGCTGATAATTTTCGAGTGAAAGGCAGAAGAGATAAGAGTACACATGTGCAATAATTTCCATTGCTTATCACCTCCTCTGTGAGGCCTATGGTGTAGTCAGGGATGATGTCTTTTCCTTAATCACTCCTTCCTCTGTACTTCCCTATTAATGAGTACATTCTCCATTAGAGCATGATAGCCTAACTTGGAGGAGATTTTGAGTCTTTCTACCTGGTTAAATGGTGGGCAGGGGTCAGGTCTTTTCATCTTTATATTCCCAGAGAATAGCATAATAGCCAGGACAGAAAACATGTTTGAATGATATTTATTAAATAAGAGTAAGAAAAAAATGGCTCCCAATGTCAGCATCTAATTGCTTATGTCAACAGTTTAAAACTTAAGATACATCTTTTAGGGGTGCATGGGTGACTCAGTCCGTTAAACATCTGACTTCAGCTCAGGTCATGAGTCCCCGGTTCGTGGGTTTGAGCCCCATGTCGGATTCTGTGCTTACAGCTCAGGGCCTGGAGCCTGTTTTGGATTCTGTCTCTCCCTCTCTCTTTGCCCCTCTCCTGCTCATGCTCTGTCTCAAAAAGAAATAGACTATTAAAAATAAATAAATAAAACAAGATACATCTTCTAGTGCTGCTTTGACAGCACATATACTAAGATACATCTTCTAAAGGGTATAGTTTATACTTATAAAAAAAGAGCTCTGTTTTTAAAATTTTGTTTAACATTTATTTATGTTTGAGAGAGAGACACACAGAGTGTGAGCGGGGGAGGGTCAGAGAGAGAGGGAGACACAGAGTCAGAGGCAGGCTCCAGGCTCTGAGCTCTCGGCACAGAGCCTGATGTAGGACTAAAACCCATGAACCGTGAGATCATGACCTGAGCTGAAGTCTACCGCTTAACCAGTTGAGCCACCCAGGGGCCCCAGAAAAAAGCTCTTTTATATAACATCAAGTATCTAAAATACTTTGAAAGCCTTCCTATCACTAGGGTTCTCACAACTTCTAGCAAAAAAAAATTTCAGTTAAGATAATTTTGGAATGTTTTCTGCCAGTGCTAAAATGACAATGAGGAGACAAATGAAAAGCATTCAACCAGATTAAGTGTTGTATTATGATTTTATCAACAAAATATTATTACTCTATGTTCTCAGCCTAGACACAGAAATAGTTACATTTAATGCCATTTTCATTGTTGTTGGTTCCAGTTTTATTGAGATGTAATTGATATGCAGAATTGTATTTGTTCAAGGCATACAACATGATGATTTGACGTATTATTATCACTGCACTCAATTTAGTTCATCATCACTGCATATAGCTACAATTTTTTCCCTGTATAACTTTTAAGATCTACCCTCTTAGCAACTTTCAAATATACAATACAGTATTGTTAACTATAGTCATCCAATATTGTGAACAGTGCTTGTGGGACAATTATCATCTATTGAAAGTCAGTATTGATAATATTTAATTAAGAGCTTATTTTGTATCAGCTTTTAAACACTTTTACATGCAATATCTCCTTTGATCCTACAGTTGCCATAAGATACTACTGTTATACCCATTTTATAGAAGAGTTAAGGAGAGGATTAAAGACTGTAAGTAACTTCGTGAATAGCAAGAAGTGACTGAATCAGGATTCAAGCAAAGTCTGCCTCCAAATACTATTCTTACTCACATTTCTATAAATGGCTATCATAAACATCTATCACTACATTTTTAAGCTTGATTAGCTCTGAGATTCGTGAGGGCTGGAGTTCTTATTTATCATTATACTACCAAAACCAGCACTAGACACAGAATAGCTACTTTCTTAGATACTTGTTAGTGAATAGAGCAAAGTGCATTAGGATAACAGTAACAATAAACAGGTGAAAAGAAACCCCACACAGTTGAGCCCTGCTTTCAGTGAGTACCCACACACGATCATAAAGTTTTCTAAGTTTGCTTGAGGCTGGAATACATCAGTGGGCGAATTTTCAGTTTGGCATTTCACACAAGATACCAAATTGCAGATGAGATGCAGTTATCTTTTATAAAATTTATTCGATAAAACTATATGGACAGATATCTCAGATCTAGACATCTTTTAATCTCTTTATAACCTTGGTAAATTCTCTCCTTTATAAGGTCAGACATAATGCCTATGTCAGGGCAAATACTTGGCAAATGACTTTAACCATTAGGATCTCATTTCCTTTCTAAAGCAGATGAGAACCAATCATACGTAAGATATTTTATGGTAAAAGTGATTACTCATTTAAGTAGAAATTTGTTAGTACATTTGAACTTAATTTCAAATATAGATTAAAATTAATCACCTTATTAAATGGTGCTAGGCTTGCAACAAAAGTGAGGAAGGCTGAGGAGAAGGTAATAAATTGCTCTCTCAATTTCCAAGATGAGTATTTATTTTTACCATCTGCTTTGTTCTATGTAGGCACTCCAGAACATTTCAAATATTAAAAGTGTTTCTCAGAGAAGCACTTACTGAAATAAACACAAGAAAACTTCTTACAGGAGAAAAAATGTATCCTTTTCTTTTTTCTAAAATAACTTAATAGGAGAAACTCTAAAGGGCAAAAAGGAAAGACTCACTAGAATGAAAAGCATAGGTTAAACAAAAGCCCTTCAAAGATAGTGTAACATCTAACTTTGCCCAATCTGCCAGAAGACTGTTTTTATTTTTGAAAGCAGTTGCAACAGATTAACTAAAAATTATTCACTTGTCTTAAAATAAAAAATGGCTGATAGACTCGTGGAATTTTCAAAGGCAGATACTGTCTTTGTGTTTGGAAACAAGGTAAGAGCAAAGCTTAATCTTATACACGTAAGCATCATACTGGTTAAGACAGATTAATATCACCCTCCGTTTGTAAACTGATTCTTTCCCCTGCCATCACCTAAGGCCATATAAAACTGTGTCTGGTAACACCAAACACGTCTCTGATTATTTGAAATGAGCTTGTTTCTTACAGTTGTTCATTAGCCGTGCACCTTCAGTCAGGTTCTCACCTACCTTGAGACTGCTGTGCCAAGATGTCTTCTGCTCTTTTGGTTAAACCTGCTTTGATGTTCCCCTTTTTTGCTTTGGTCAGTTACTTCCTTCTTTACCTCCTCCTTTCAGATTATTTCATACTTGCATAGTTTCCTGGCTCTAGAGGAAGTTCTTATCAGATGCACCAGAATTAAGATAAATGGCATGAGATTTTGAAAAAGGAAGCTCAGCCCTTCATTGTTCTCAAGTAATAATTCTTCAATTAAATTGGAAAATGATGCACGAAGCCCAGATGCTTGTTTTTATTTGTGCAATATAAATGAAGAGTGCAGGCCTCACTTCAGAACCAATAAAAGTCATTTTTGCACTTGTGCTTCAAACTTCTTTAAAAAGAGATTTCAAAATGCGGTTATGCAGAGATCCTGTCAATTTGTTTGCTTGAAGGCGTACTAAAACAGTCCTCCTTTGAGATGCCAGGTCCCAGTGCTGCAAGTGCATTTACACTTGTCAAACCAGTCTCCCAATTTTGGTTCAGAAAATGTTCACATTCTTTTAAGCTGATGACACAGGAATTTCCCCAAGTATATGCTGAGTTGTGCTATTTCTGTGATTTTCTAGTAGGTAGAAAGTAAAACTGTTTAATAATAGTAACTGGCCGATTCTGGACACTCAGTAAAGTCTCCTAAACACTTGGTGCACTATTCAGTGAATTCTGACAACACCCCGGGGAACAGGGCTGCTCTTCACCCTACGGTACAGAGGAGGCAATGGAAGCAAGGTGGAGACATCATCACCACCCAGGGGGCCTGGCAGTCTGCCCCCCGCACCTGTGTGCTAAGCCACTACATTTGCTGGCTCTCTGGGATGAATAACAGGCTTCCAACATAGATCTCTTATTTAGCATCATTTCTCAGAGACCAACACCACAGAACATAAAAATGGCAACTGCTGACTTAAAACGATGAAATAATCATAAGGCAATGGAAATTTTGCCTTTTAAATTACATTGCAAGTTTCTCAACCCCAGAGGATTTCCTCTGTACCAGGTGACTTAAAAGAAGAAGATTTCATTACTGAAACACCACCAGACATTAGAAGATCAATATTGTCAATACAGATGGGGCACTGACATTGTGCCAGGCATTGTACGAAGCAGTGGGATGTCATAATGAGTGACCTCCCTTGTATCACTTAAAGCCTCACGGAAGAGGCCGTTGTATCCATCGATCATTTCAGATCAAGGTGATAAGGGTTAGGAATACATACTTAAGCAGAAAGGACAGGGGAAGTAAGGAAAAGAGGCATCCATTTCAGAATGGTCAGGGAAGGCATGAGCTAAGCCTCATCAAATAAAAAGGAGTTAATCAAGGTGGGATAGAAGAGTTCTGGGCAAAAACCCCAGAGTGAAAGAGGTTATGAAGGGCTGTGGGAAATGAATTATGAAAGACAGTACTTTATTGGGGTTCCATTCTAAACTGTGAAATCTGCCCCCTGAAACTCCTGTCAGGCCTAAAGAGAGATACATTGTTATGGTTCAGTGGCCAACTTAGGAAAGTTAGAGTATGGTCCAGGGCTAAAAAACAAACACAAACAAAACTGATAACGTAAGAAAAACAATAAAAACAAAAAGGCCCAAGAATTTCATTTCTAGGTATATACTCAACAGAAATGAGGCCCATTTCCATTTATAACTGCTTTAATTAACAATATCCTAAAGCTTTTGAAACATTTCAAAGGTCCCTCAACAACACAACGGGTAAATAGAACATGATAAATCCATGAAACTAAATACTACATATAGCAATAAAAACCTTGAACTATTCATATATTACAACAACACAGACAGACCACACAAATATAATACTTTAAAAAGCTATGCACAAAAGAGTACAAATTATAAGGTTCCATTCTCAAAACAGAAAGCTTATCTGTGAATAGATGATGGTAAAGCTCAGCAAAATGGTGATTACTATAGACTGGAAGCCTTCTCGGATGCCAAAAATTGTTCTACATCTCGATCTTTGTGGTGGTTATATGTCACCATTCATCAAGCTCTCCATTTACAATTGCACTCTATGTAAATTGTGTCTTAATTAAAAGAAATGGGGAATGAATGTTAAGACAATTCCTTAAAAAGTCATGAAAAGTTGGGATAATTAGAGATATGTTTTTAATTCATTCAGATTACCACCTCCTTCTGTAGACTGGTCTGATCTACTGATTTGGATGGAGAAATACTTTGCTCAATTACTGGCAGACCTGAGCTGGTTGAATTTCAAATTTATCTTGAGTTTTTTTCAGTCTAGAGGTTGGTAAGGCTGGTGGTAAGAAAGAGGGGAGTTAGTAATGAACCTTGCGCTTTGGCCCAAAGTAGGGGATTCCTACTTTCTCAGATTATATAAATGGTCTTGCGATGGCACACCCTGACTTACTTAAAGATGTGGTGCAGAAAAATTATGTTCAACCTAAAAATATAGCGGTATAAAGCAGCTGTACCTAAAAGACATAATTCTGGCATCTTGGGTAAATAACACATCTTCTCAGTCTTGCTTTCTTCATTCATAAGTCAACAATGGATTGGGTGATCCCTGAGCTTCCTTCAAATCCTACTAAGTGCAAATGAACAATATCAATGGTCGTGGCCTTCAGAAGAGGATTTCTGAAACTGGTTTTCCTGTGTAGCATACACTTCCTTTTAGTCCAACTCCCTCTTTTCATCATGAGTCTTTCCTAATTGCTACACAGATCAGATAACATGACTTGAAACTTGCTTCAGCTTCAGTTGAACAACACTCCCTCCTTCCCCCAGTGTTTTCCTCTTTTCTTCCTTCAGACTGACATAAACAGACATTGGGAAAACTGAGCAATCATTCAATATGGAAAAAAAAACCCTGAAAACATTTTGCTTCTTCATGACTAAAATTGAAAGCTGTGTAATTTAGCATTTGTATGGTAAAAGGACTCCCCAATCATCTTAGACTGTGGATATGATTTCACAAGTCAGGTAAGTGATAAACTATTTCAACAGTTTTTGTTCAGTTGAGGAGGGCACTGTAAACTAGGATTAACAGTGGACACCAAATCATTGTTAGCTTCTGCCAACTTCTTCAGTAAATGTTAAGATAACAGATCACTAATTTTAAGTAATTGGCTATATTTTGGAACTTTGCCCAGGAATCAGGCTGGATGTAAGACGGGCTGGCTAGCAGACACTCTTTCACAGACAGGATGGCAAAGACCACTGTGACCATTTCAGACCTCGCAGCAGGAGGGGACTAGGTTAGCTTAAAGAGGAAGGCACAACTTCAAATCCTTTGCATTAAGACCCTGAAAAATCTTTGTTGTACTCTGATTCTGAGCGAGAATTAGGAGAAGCACAGAAAAGTAACTACGTTAGATTCACTCTCCCTATGTGGGATGAGTCCCAGCTGGGATGATGTCCTGTGTAACTCTATTCCCATGAGGAGTAGTAGGGGGTGAATAAAAGAACAAACCAAATATTCCCAGACTGGGTGGGGGCTAGGGAGGTGTCAGAAAAGGCCCTGTAACCAGGGTCCCCTTTTCTCCCTCTGGGAAACAGACTTCAGAAGCTAATTCAGGTTCAGCTGACCAGAGAATATTCACCCAGAAAGCAGCAGCTGAACTGCGTGGGGCATACGTGGCTAACGGCCTCAAGTAAGCCGTGGGCTACTCCAGCCGCACCAGGATCTCCGGATCTCCCGTCTGGGCTTCCTTATAGGTACATCAATCACAGAACAAGCTCAAGTCATGTTGTTCTTCCTTCTCTTAGGAGACAGAATTCCCATTATGATATGTGCCTCTTATTGGTTGATTTACTAGAAATTTAAGACTATCTCCTTTTTGTCTTCAGAGTCTATCCCTATCTCTGACATTATTAACTAGCTTGGGTCAGTCATTCTATCACAGAGAATCTCAATGTTCGCATCTGCAAAATGGATTTTGGTGAATAATTGGTTTTCTTTTAATGTTTATTTATTTTTGAGAGAGAGACAGATAGACAGACAGACAGACTGGAGGGGCAGAGAGAGGGGGAGACATAAAATCCAAAGCAGGCTCTAGGCTCTGAGTTGTCAGCCCAGAGCCCAACACAGGGCTCAAACCCACAAACCATGAGATCATGATCTGAGCCAAGGTTGGAAGCTTAACTGACTGAGCCACCCAGGCGCCCTGAGGTCAGTGGTTCTTAACTACAATCATTCACTAAGATTTCCTGAGGCGCTTTTAAAGATACTGATGCTTGGTTCCAGTCCACAAAAATTAAAGCAAAAATATCTGAAGGTATAACTAAAACTTCAGCAGTTTTTTTTTAATGTGTTTTTATTTATTTTTGAGAGACAGAGAGAGACAATGTGAGCAGGGGAGGGTCAGAAAGAGAGAGATACAGAATCCGAAGCAGGCTCCAGGCTCTGAGCTAGCTGTCAGCACAGAGCCCGACGCGGGGCTCGAACCCACAAACGTGAGATCTGACCCAAGCCGAAGCCGGAGGCCTAACCACCTGAGCCGCCCAGGCGCCCCATCAGCAGTTTTTAAAAGCTCCTTGGGTAGGAAGCTCCCACAAGCCAGTATTGAGCACTTAGGCCTTTTGTGAACAAATATCCTAGGACTCTGCTGTATGATCTTGAATCATCCACTGAACTCTTTAGTTGTCTTTCTTTTTTAAAGTTTATCTGTTTATTTTAAGAAATACAGAGAGTGCAAGGGGAGGAGCAGAGAGAGGGAGAGAGAGGATCCCAAGCAGGATCTGCATTGTCAGCACAGAGCCCTACGTGGGGCTTGAATTCACAAAACCATGAGATCATGATGTGAGCCAGAAACCAAGGGTCGGACACTTAATCGACTGAGCCACAGGTGCCCCTTCAGTTTTCTTCACTGTAAAAATAAAACTTGCCAAATAATGTTACAAGAAAAAAAAATCTGGAAAGTCATCAAAGTTCATTGGAGAAATACATGTTATTAAAACCACCTAGGAATCTGTGTGCTGGCTACAATGGCACTAATACTTAACAACTATTGCACACTTGAGCATGTGCCCCAGGGCCCTCTGTGCCCCTTATATGAGTTTTCTTTTTGAATTCTCACAAGCTGAAGATGGATTTTATGCACTAGTTTGGAGGTGAGGAAACAGAGGAGTTGAGAGACTCAATGACCTACTGACCATGATAGAGCTTGTGCCAGAGTCTGAATTCAAACTTAGACCATGTGATTTGAGTCTAGAGCTGGTGCTTTTAACGTATGATAAAAGTACTAAAGTATTAGCATTATGAGCTGCCCTTCTGCTCTTTATTTATGTAACCAAATTCCTGAGAAGTCCCCAATTAAAATCTGCTTTATTCCAAATGGTACATAGGTGAATCCCTCTCTATTTCAGAATATTTGACCTGAGCTAGAGGTGGTGGCCCTGCTGGTGGGGGTCAGTAAGTTTGGTTGTGGGAGGAGAGCTTTTGCTTGGGTTCTAAGGAAGTCTGAGGGTTCTTAGAAAGTAATGGAGGAGGTATAAAAAATGAGAGACTGAGGTGTAAGATCAGGAAGCCCATGATTAAGAATCTTTTTTCTGGGAGTGCCTGGGTGGCTCGGTCACGTAAGCATCCTATTCTTGATTTTGGCTCATGCCATGGTCTCATGGTTTGTGGATTTGAGACCCACAACAGCTCTGTGCTAACAGCATGGAGTCTGCTTGGGATTCTGTCTCCTTCTCTCTCTGCCCTTCCCCTACTCACTCTCTCTCTTAAAAAAAAAAAAAACTTAAAAAAAAAGAAATCTTTTTTCTGTACATTTCATAGGAGAGTGACATGCCCACCATGGGACCTGAGCATAATGACCCCTGTTTACTATCATGGAGAATGATGAAAATGGTCTTATGTTTAGCTGTGACTGGACTTAGCGCTATTCCATATAGAGTCTACTCAGCACTCTGTATATGCAAGGGTATATCTTTACTCCAGACCTCATCATCTCTTGCCTGAGCAATTTACCGGTCTTCTGCCTTCTGATGTGGTCATCCTACAGTACTGTATCTTCAAATTGACAGAGTGTTACTTCTCAACTGTAAATCCCACATCAGCCCCCTGCATAAGATCCTTGAGTGGTCCCTGTAGTCTGAGAGTTAAGTCTCAACCCCTACCACAGGCAGAAAGGCTTTTCAAGGTCTAGCTCCTGCCTGCTGTGGTCTCCTCTAGCCTCCTCCTCTTATTCAGCCCCAGACACAACTGTCTTCTCTCTAACTCTCCAACTCTTCCAGTTCCTTCCTGCCAAAGGCCCTGCATTAGTTTCTCCTTTTACCTCGACTGTCTTCTCCCAGATCTTCCCATGCCTAAACACCCCTCCCCCAGGCTTCCTCTTAATGTCTCCTCCTTAGGGATGCTTTGTCAGACTCTAAGTCCACTCTAAAGTCCACCCCTACACTGCCTCCTGCCCCCTCCCACACCCTCCCTCATTCTCACTGGCTTTCACACCATACCATTTATTTTCATCATAGCCTGTAGTACTAACATTTTTATATACATATTTGTTTATCCTTTTATTCCCATACCTTATGAGTGTTAATTTAATAAGAACAGGGACCATGTCTTATTCACTGCTCTGTTTCTAGCAGTGTCTATCATGCCATGTGAAGGAGGTCAATAAATGTTTGCTGAGTGAATAAATGAAAGTGATAGGGATAAATCTGAGAGAATAACCTTTGAGCTAAAGCAAACATAAACACACACCAGAGTTAATAAAACATATATATATGTATATACATGTCTATATTCCATATTAATACCAAACATATAAATGCTTATATATATACATATATATTTATACACACATATTTTAAAGAGCACCAATGTATTAACACTTGAGTAGAAAAACTGAAAATCACTACTACTTTGGAAGCCCCAATTTGCCCTACCCTGTGACATTATTCTCCCTCATCTCCAGAATACAAATGATCCACATTTTTCTGTTAATCAGTCTGCCTTTTTAAAAAACAGTTTTGCCACCCATGTATGCATCTCTAGTTGTGGACACCCCGCATCCCTGACTGTAGACAAAGTCCCTTCTGGTGGGCTGGAGTGTCAGTGGAACCACCGTCTAAAAAATGCTGTGAGAGGGGCACCTGGTGGCTCAGTCGGTTAAGCATCCGACTTCGGTTCAGGTCATGATCTCACGATTCGTGAGTCTGAGCCTCACATCGGGTTCTGTGCTGACAGCTCAGAGCCTGAAGCCTGTTTCACATTCTGTGTCTCCCTCTCTCTCTGCCCCTCCCCCACTTAGTCTCTGTCTCTCTCTCTCAAAAATAGTCTCTGTCTCAAAAATAAATAAATTATAAAAAATTAATTTTAAAATATGCCATGAGAATATACAGCTTATTGTGAGGCAGCTGGTGGGGCCTTAACATGGATCAGACACGGATGTCCAGGAGAGATAAGGTCAAAGCCAAGGGGTGCTTTGTATTTTCTGCTTCTAAGTATGGCTTGTAGGGATAGGTCAAAGAAGAACATTTCTGTGAGAGTAAAAAGGACCTTTAAGTATCCTGGCAGCATATTGTCAAGACAAGCCAAGGGCATGCGAGTATGCGGGCCAGGCTCACCAGAACCTTCTGTGCTTAGGCTTACAAACGGTGCAAAATTGTTGTAGTTTCTTACCAAACTAAACATACTTTTACCATATGCTCCAGCAATCGTGTTCCTTGGTATTTACTCAAAACCTGCGTCCACACAAAACCTGCACAAGTGGCTTTATTCATAATTTCTAAAACTTGGAAGCAACGGAGATGTCCTTCAGCAGCTGAGGATAAGCTGTGGTACGTCAAGATAATGAAATATTACTCAGTGCTGATAAGAAGTGAGCTATCGAGCCATAAGCATGTATAGAGGAACCTAAAATGCACATTAATTAGTGAGGAGAAGCTAATCTAAAAAAGCTTCATACTATATGATTCCAACTATATGGCATTCTGGAAAAGAAAAGGCAAAACTATGGAAATAGTAAAAAGATCAGTGGTCGTTAGAGGTTGGGGAAGGGGGAAGCTATGAATAAGCAGAGCAGAGAGGCCTTTGCAGGGCAGTAAAAGATACTGTGTATGATACCAGAGTGATGGATAAATGGCATCATACATTTGTCCAAACTCAAAATGTACAACACCAAGAGCGAACTGTAATGTAAACAAGGACTCTGGGTGATAATGATGTGCCAGGGGAGGTTCATCAACAGTAGCAGGTGCGGCACCCTGCTGGGGGTGTTGATACTGGGGGGGGGGCCTGCATGTGTGGGGGCAGGGACTATATGGGAAATCCCAGTACCTTCCCTTCAATTTTGCTGTGAACCTAAAACTGCTCTAAAAAAAACCAATGTTTTGATTGAAAAAAAAAAAAGATGCAACATAAGCTTCAAGAGGATCCATCATGTGCTTGCGATGAAAACTGTGACTGTTACACTGTATTTATCTAATTTGTTATTTTTATTTTTGCACCATGCTTTTAGACTGTCTTAGGACAGACTTTATGGGATATGTGTTGGAGCTCCTCTGCCGTAAGGGACATAGATAGCCACAACTCAAACTGGCTTACACAAAACAAATGTACGGACCTGTAGGACTGAAAATGAGGTTAATTTTATTAATAACCTTTTATACCTCAAACTGCCTGTGGGTCCACGGATGCTCATTATAGTAATTAGCAAACTTTCTTTAATATCTGAAATACTTAAAGACTGACTAAAACAAAGCTAAGTAAATCAAACCAATGGGGCTGGATGTAGTGGCGTAAGAAATGTCGTCGGTATTGGCCTGTCTGCTTCTCCGCTGGCTTCCTTTCCTCTATAGGCCCTGTCCCAGGGGGATCCCTGCGGGCCCAGCCTTGCTAGATTTATAGCTGGCAGGCTACGGGCAACAGTGCTTCCTTCTCCACATTTCCACAAGCTCCAGAATTAACCACTGGCCTGCCAGAGTGAGGTTTCAGGTCAATTCCTGGAACAACGGCTTGCTAGAGGTGCGTTCTGTCCCGGTGGGCCAGGCCAGGGCCGCATGCCTCCCACCTGCTGGAGCTAACGAATGAGGTGGGCCACGTGTCTTCCCACACTGATGCATGGTTTCCCAGAGGGTACCATGAGGTGACATGGAGAAGGGAGATGGATGCTGGGCAGGAGAAACACAAGGGACCATTCCTGTTCTTGGAGATTAATGGGAAAAGGACAGAGATGAGACAAACAGTTCCCTCAGGACAGAGAGGTTTCTTCAGGTGCCTCCCAAACTCTTTTGAGACCCTAAGGCAGCTCCAAAGCCAACTTATTGTCAGTAAGTCATCAAGAAGTACCAACATTGTCCTGTTGGTAGAAGGAGGCAGTGGAATCAGATTTTCCATCAATAACACTAGGATGAATATGACCAAGATTTTATTCTTGACCAAACTCCAGGCAGGCTCCTCTGAGTCCTTTCTCAACAAGGCCTCAAACTTGGTCTACAAAGACCTGAAAAAATCCTAACATAGTTTCAAATAGCTCAAGACTGCACCTCTAGGCCAACCCTCCCACTACCCTCCACCCAACAAAGACCTGCCTGAGAAAACTCAGTGCTGCCCCAGAAAAGTATGATTTATTCCAGCCAACCCCTCAAGATAGAGCCTATCTCCTAGTCTCTGTGACAAGGTAAGAGCCTAACTTCAATGAGGGCCAGTTAATAAAAACAGATGGTCTGACATGGACCAACCTCCCTTCCCCCAACCTTCCTGCTTTTTCTAAGTTTTCATTTTTCTGACTCAGCTGAGCCTGCACATACCACCCCCTGCCCTCCATTCTCATTCTCCTTTTAGAACACCTCGCCACCTTCGTAAATCGAAGTTGAGTTCATTTCACACTGAACTTCTTTTCCAGCTCCAAAAGTATATGACTGATTATAATCTGTACTTAAAATCTGACTTGCTGTCTTGCTTTGCTTATGTTTCACATGTGTATCCCCAGTAAGAAAAAAAAAAAGTCAGAGGTTAAGGGCTGGTGTGTTCTAGGAGGAAATGTTTAGAACTAAAACCCTAGAGAAGACTGACACCTGCATGGCTTGGCCATGCGCCTTTCTCTTTCTCACACCCATTCTTACATACGTGTCAAGGTGTCACTCTCATTGTTGTAAATAAGACTCTGCAACTGATCATGAAAAACCATCACACTCAGGACCAGCAAAATCGGAGCAGGCAATATGGCTGACCATTCCGGCTGGTCTGCTCAATGGCGAGGAGAGACTGCCTGAGCTATTTCCCATGTAAGATGTCATTACAAGCCACCCTGGACTAACGAAGTGCACTCAGAAACACCTGAGTGACTCCACACACTGTAATGCAAGGGGGAGTTACTGCACGTATTATAGGAGCAAGAGAATTTGCTGATAACATTGTTTTCTACATTTTTAAAGCTTCACTGAGGTACAACTGACAAACCGCAATATGTTTAAAATTGAAGAACAAATCTATCACCTCAGATACCCACTTTCTTTTCTGGAAAGAATTCAAGATTTACTCCCTTAGCAAATTTCAATTATATGATACAGTATTGTCAACTACAACCACCTTATTATATATGAGAACGTTAGACTAATTTATTCATCTGATAACTGAAAGTTTGACCCTGTTAGCCTGTCCCCACTTCCCCCGACAGCCATGATTTCACTCTCTGTTTCTGAGATACAACTTTTCTTAGATTCCACATAAGTGCCACCATACATGATAAGTGCAGTATTTGTCTTCTTTCTCTGGCTTATTCAATTCACATAATAACCTCAGTTTCCTCAATGTAGCTGCAAAATGAGAGGATTTCCTTTGTTTTTAGGGCTGAGTGATATTCCATTGCATACACATACCATATTTTCTTTATTTGTTGAGGGACATAGGCTGTTTTCAGACCTTGGCTGTCATGAGTAACGCTGCATTTAGGGGTGTTATAACCACATGTAGTGGTGCTAATTACGGTTTACAATCGAAGTCATCTATCACCTCTTATTCAGAAGGGCTTATGCACAACGCATCCCTTCAATGGCTCATTACGTCACAGGGCTGTCCTGTGCTGGGAGAATGCAAGGCCTTTCCCTCTGCAGGGGCACTGGTGGGATGAAGGCAGGAACACAGGCCAGTGAGCTCCAACATGGCTTAGATTTCTACTCCTGGAGTCTGCTATTCACTTTTGCTGACCTAGGAACACCTCTTTACCTTGCTCTCCTGGTGACAGTAGAACATTTGTCGAGCGCTTAAGAACAAGGCACCCTGGATATAGTATCTTGAAACGCCTTATGCCATCCTACAGTTCTAAATGGGAAATAACTGTTATTCCCATTTTACGGATAGAGAAACTGGGGTTTAGTTAACTGTTCTATGGATTTGTTAGTAGATCATCCAAGTTATGTTTTAATTAGCAGTAGACAGCTCTTTTAATCCAAGGTTCACAAGATGCGGTCAACCGCTTTTTGATACGGATGCCGGGGGCTCTTTGCAGTAGCAGGTTAACGAACTTCTGGAAGGTACCCAGAAAGAGGTTTGCTCCCATCCGCTATCAGGTTGAGGTATGCGTGGTGCCAATTAAACAAGGATTTCCAGAGGCCTTCTGTGTCAAACACTCCCCACCTAATGTAGAAAAGAGGCTTCACTGGCCTAACAGAGGAGGAAGGAAAAGTCTTTCTGGTTCTTTGAGAGGTTCAGGACAAGCGCG
>NC_043705.1:40185591-40189519 GCF_006229205.1 Suricata suricatta | reverse complement strand
TTTATTTTATTGGTTGATAATGAACTTTTTATCTCTAATTGTTTATGGCCTTCTAAGAGAAAGCAACTGAACAACAGGTGGTTAGAAATCTTTCATTATTATTTCAACTCTTTGGTTTAAATTATTGTACTCTATTGTATATATTTTTAGCAAATATACATCAGCATTCGACAGAGTATTAACATTCCATATGAGTTTCAGGTCTACACTGCAAAACATTCTGGGATTTACTAAAAGATTAACACTGTATGTGTGTTCTGAGATCTGTCCAACTGTGAAAATCTGATTTTCCAGTTTGTGGTGCCATCATGTGGAAAGAACTAGAATTGCAGTTCACTGTACAAAAAGAGGAAGTGGTACCTTCCAATGGAGGTCATTCCTTAATTACAAAATATTATTTCTCTGTGGTTCTACAGATTTACATACAATTAAAATCCCATTATGATCTCTAGTGACACTTGGCAGGCTGATTCTTACCTTTGTAGCAGCACGCAAGTGATCAAAAATAGCCAAGACCCTTTAAAGAAGAAGAAAAGAAGGAGGGCCTTTCTCCACCAGCTATCACCGCTGATAATGAAGCTGTAACAAGTAAGAAAGCCTAGCCCTCTCACAGGGATAGACTGATCAATGGGATACACAAAATAAAGTGGCTATAAACAGGTCCTCATTTATATGGAATTGTGGTATATGACCAAAGAGTCATGATAGATCAGTGAGGAAACAAGGGACTATTCAGTAAATGGAACCAGAAACCAAAGGTCTTTCCATATTAAAACAAAGTAAGCTCCATACCTTACATTGGATGCATTTTCCAGGGCCGCCACTGCAAATACTACAGATGGGGTAGCTTCAATGACAGACATTTTCCTCACAGTTCTGGAGTCAACAATTTCAAGATCAAGGTGTGGGCAGACTTGGTTTCTCCTGAGACCTCTTTCCTTGGCTTGCCGATGAGTGCCTTCTGGCTCCGTCCTCCATAATGGATCCACTGTACACAAGCATCCTTGGTGTCTCCTGAAATGCTCACATTTCCTATAATAAGGACAGAACTTAGACTGGAGAAGGGCTTACCCATATGTCCTCATTTAACTTTAATTACTTCTTTAATGGCCCTGTCTCTAAATATAGTCACGTTCTTAGATACTGAGGGTTAGGACCTCAACATATGAATTTTGGGAGGATTCAGTTCTGCCCATAACACACACTGTATACAGAAAGCCTACTCCAGACGGTATAAAAACTTAAATTCAAGAACCAAACAAAATATGAGTAGAAATGATTAATAGAAATTTTCTGAGCATAAGGTAGGGAGAGTGTTTTTTTTCTTTACTGAGACACATTTAATCAGTTAGAAATTTAAATTTAATATTTAACTCTTTGAAAAGTTACTTAATATAAACATTAATTTCAAGATTTAAACATTAAATGTTAAATATCTTTTATTTGCACTTACATCCAATTAACAAGAGGCAATTTCAAAATTATTAATAAGAAGGGAAATGCAAACCAAGACTTTTACGTTATTCATTTTGACATTTAAAAAATGAGTAAAACTGGCAAATCCTGCCAGTAGTCTTTGATGAGATATTTATGTTTCTCAGACTATTTGATCAAAAATTTATTCATTTATTTATTTCTCTACTTATTTATCTATTTTCTGGACCTAATTTGAGAGCAACCCCCTCCCGCCCCCATTCACTGTTACACAAAGGGGATCTGTTAAGTTACTGCAGTGGACTTAGATCTCCCTCTACTGGTACAAAAAGATAATGCCGATCAAAGCTGTCAAGTTTTTAACGTGGTTTCAAATGCAGCCGTTTCCTTTAGGCCCTATCCAGCCTGTCACTGCACCATGCAGCAGAAGCATTAAAGAGTAATCTCACTTTTGAATCTATGCTAAAGGGCACAATTATTTCCTAAACCAATTCATTTAAAAATCTGTAAATAAAAGGATTATTAAGTAAAGGTAATACAACACAAAAACAAGCTTCTTGGAAGTGGAAAAAACTGTTTTAGTCATATCTGCCAAAAAAAAAAAAGGTTTTTTTGGAAGAACTTTTTCCTCTCTTCCCCCTTGGAATTCTTACAGTTCGCTCCTCCTCCATACATGAACATTTAACACCATTTTTTTTTCAAATGCATGCTTGAAAAAGAAGAATAGTGAAGAAAATTTTCCCTTACACTATGGACCTTTTCAGTTTATAAATCGACTGCACTGGCCTCTCAGGACAGCTTAGAAGTCCTCAAATTGTAGCAAGCACCTTCAGCCTGTGACTGATTAACTAAACACTTCTTTGTATACCTAGAGGTCATGCATTGTTTCCTAGATAGACTTGGAACCAAATCCTCTTGCACAACCAACCATGGGGCACCAGTACCCAGCCTCTGAGCACCATGAGAAACGTCTGTAGCTGCCACTATTCAGTCTGCACCCCATCAAGAATGTTACAGACCACTGTGCTCCCCTTTTACTGATTAACTGCCCTAAAGTTTCCTCAAAAATCTTTGGGCCAGGCAGAAACCTCGAACTTGGTGTTTGGACAAGAGTTGCCTTCTTCCCACGTGGCCAGTCTCCTGGATAAAGTTCATGTTCCTTTTCACTCAAATGTGTCTTTTGACTATTGGCTTTCTGAGCGACAGGCAGCTGAACTTGGGAGTTGGTAACATGTATACTTTTGAAAGTTTTCATCACAAACTCCACAATGAAATCCCATTCAAGTGGAATTTAATGTGTGGATCAACATAAATCCCTTGAAAACATTTAAAAATATTTTCTTTGAAGAATACTCTCTTGTAATTCTATTTTAATACTGACATTTCATGAGATCCCATTTTACCATTTTTTAAGAGTATTTGAAAAAACTGGTCACTTGCTATTCATTAACCTTGAAAAACTATTTTGTTGGGAAATCTATGGGTATTGTACGTGGTAAATTAAAAGCCAGGAAAAAGAAATCTGGCTAGATTTAGTTTTAGCTTCCCAACAAGACTTTAATCCAAAATGAGGTTTTTAACACACTAGAAAGAATTAAAGTTACTAAGCTCCTAAGCATATTTATCAAATTCAAGCTTGATGAACAAAGGGTATCTAGCACACGAAGACAAAATGCCCTTGATCTCTTTTAACCAGTTCCACCTTGGTGACTGTCCACTTTGGTGGCTGCGGTAACCCCAGGGGCATCTTTCTCTGTGGGGGTTCAGTGTCCCCACAAAGGGAGACACATAAATACAAGGGTAAAGCTGTTCTTTGTTTCAAGTATCCTACTCTTCGGTGCTTTTCTGTCCTGTCCAGTAAAGCTTCTTCCACAGGAGGCAGGAAGAGTGTGTGACCGGGCTTCAGGCACACACCACTCTGGAACAACCAGTTGGCACAGGGTTTTCCCTATGCTTGCCTTGCCCACCCAAGAATGACCTTATGTGTCTCTTTGTCCCTGCAAAACAGAGCCATTTTCATGAAATAAAGGCCCTTTAAAAGTATATTTATACTTCAGTTACTAGCTATGAAATCTTTGGCAAGTTATTTTGAGACTTTCCCCATCTAGAAACTGGAAATAATACCTATCAAATAGTATTGCTGCAAGAATTAAATGAAATAGTTTATGTAAGAGGCTTTGAAAGTGGTTAGAATAGATTGTGTTGAATAAATATTAATGATGAGGAATTTCCTATGGCAATGACTGTATCAATTTAGCACTTCTCTATAATCCAACAAATCACTGGAAAGGAAAATGGATAATTAAACCACAATTTTTTTCAGTAAAATTAGGGATAAAGACTTCAGAATATTTGTAAGGTCTGTCAAAAACAACCATAGTTGTTCAGAATTTATATTTTATTTGTTTTTAAGTTTGTTATTTTATTCTAAATGTTTATTTATTTATTGAGAGAGAGAGAGAGAGAGAGAGAGAGAGAGAGAGAGAGAGAGAGA
>NC_043705.1:40180678-40185491 GCF_006229205.1 Suricata suricatta | reverse complement strand
TGGATAATTAAACCACAATTTTTTTCAGTAAAATTAGGGATAAAGACTTCAGAATATTTGTAAGGTCTGTCAAAAACAACCATAGTTGTTCAGAATTTATATTTTATTTGTTTTTAAGTTTGTTATTTTATTCTAAATGTTTATTTATTTATTGAGAGAGAGAGAGAGAGAGAGAGAGAGAGAGAGAGAGAGAGAGAGAAACAGAAAGAATGCAAGCAGGGCAGAAAGAGAGGAAGAGAATTCAACGTAAATTCCACACTGTCAGCGCAGAGACCAATGGGGGCCTCAATCCAATGAACTCAGAGATCATGACCTGACCGGAATCAAGAGTCATACACTGAACCAAGTGACCCATCCTGGTGCCCCCAGAATTTATATTTGAACATTTATCTTAAATAACAATTGGATCACATGAAAATTGCATATAGCCAGCTCAGAGCCTGGAGCCTGCTTTAGATTCTGTCTCCCTCCTCTTTGTCCCTCCTCTGCTCATGCTCTGTCTCTCTCTCAAAAATGACATATAAATATTCAAAAAAATTTTTAATGTTTGCACATAGTGAAAAAATGAGAAAACCTCTGCCACCATGACTTACTTATACACAGCTAAAGCAGGGGTTTTCTCCTGGGACAATTTTGCCCTCCACAGGGAGGCCTTTGGCAATATCCAAAGATGTGTTTGATTGTCCAGCTTGGGGTTGGGGATGCTCCTGGCATCCACTAGACAGAGATCAGGGATGCTGTTAAACCTCCAGGATGCACGAGAAAGCTCTCCGCCACAAAGAAGTACTTGGCCCCCAATCTGAATAGCTCTGAGCTTGGTAAACTCTGAACTAAAATACCCAGAGGCAAATTCATAGCCTTAAGTGTTTATGTCAATAATTGAAAAAGAATAAAATTAGTCTATTTAAAAATAAAACAGATTAACTGTTAGCTAGCCTACACGCTACCCTTTCCCTCAAAAAAGGAGAACAAAAGACTGAAAACCCGTGTGAACAAAATAACCACAGAAGAAATTCAATGAATTGGAGACTACTTAATCCATATAAGTAAGATATGATGGATACTTTTCTAAGATCTGACCCCAGAAAAATTCAAAAGTTTAAGTAGAACAATTTCTATACAAGTGTAGGAAATTTTAAAAAACTACCTCCTAAAAGACATCAGTTCTAGATGGTTTCACAGGGCAATTCTGTGAAGCTACCAAAGTTAAAATAATTCCAGGGCGACTTAGGCTGTTTCAGATCATAGAATAGAAACAGAATTTATTTTGATGAAGCAACCATAACCCTGACATTAAGACCTGATAAAGATTATGCAAAACAAACCAAAAAGTACAGATCATCTCATGAATATTTATGGACATTTTTAAAATAAGACATTAGGAGGGCACCTAGGTGGCTCAATTGGTTAAATGTCCAACTCTTGATATAGGCTCAGGTCATGATCTTGGGGTCATGGGGTTGAGCCCCACATCACTCATATGGAGCCTGTTTGGGATTCTCTCTCTCTCTTTCTCTCTACCCCTCCCATGTGAGCATGTGCATTCTCTCTCTCCCTCAAAATAAATAAACTTTAAAAATTTATAATTAAATAAAATAAGACATTAGGAAACAAAAGCTGGCAGGATAGTAGCAGAATAGTACATCATGATGAAGTAGTGTTTATCCCAAGAATAAAAGGATATTTATTCTCAATATTGAGAAATTAATATTACTGAGTAACAAACATAATGCAATATTAATGATCATTTATAGTAAAAGACATAAAGAGAAAATCAAATAATCACTTTCAAAAGTACTTAAAAAGCATTTCACAAAGTTAGCACCTATTTTTAATAAAAACACTCAAAGTAAGAATCAATAGCTATTTTCCTACAATGATAAAACATAGCTCATAGAATTCTAAAGATCATATTAAAAATGGCTAGACTATTAAGAAAAACCCTAAAATAAAGGGAAGTTGTAGCGATACCAAACTCCTTATTAGGTACCAAAGTATACCATAAAACTTGACTGACTAAAATAACATGATACTAGTAGATGAATGGTAAGCTAAATCAGTGGAACATAAAGTCCAGAAAAGGGCCCTATATATATATATAGTATTTTAATATTTTATGAAGGTGTCAAATGAAATCAGGTTTAAGCCACTATTTTGGTACGTATTTACTAAATGTCACAGGGTGAACTTGTTAATGTTCAGAAAGAAAGTAAAATGGATTCATAATGTATACCTGCTTTAATTCCAACTAGATCAAAGTTTGAAATATAAGATGTGAAATCATATGACAGTTGGGAGAATTCATGTATAGACCTGGAGTGTCGTGTATCTTTAATATACAAACTACAAAATCTATAAAATAAAAGATCCATTAACGCAACTATACACAAACAAAACCTTTTCATTAAAAACTTAGGTCAAAACAAAAGATAAATAACAAACTGGAAAAGTTATCTCCAGCGTATCACTGGTAAGGGTTTTATCTTCTTATTATATTAAAGAGCTTATACAAGTTGATTTTTAAAAGACCCATTAGCCAATAGAAAACAAATGGTTCTTCTATTGGCTCATGTGACCTCACAAGAGAAGAAATTGAAGTTAAAACTACACTGAAATGCCACTTTCTACCTATGAAATTGGCAAAATCTTCACTTTTACTATGTAGGCAAAGTGGTGAAGCAACAAATATATTGCTGGGGGAAAGCACATCAGTGCAATCTCAGTGAAAGGTAGTTTGGTAGAATCTACCAAAATTAGAAATTCATGTACTCTCTTATTCTGGGAATTTATCCTGTGGAGATAAGCCAATATATAAAATGATGAATAACAGGCATCAGCACATAAAGCAACCCACTGGCCGAATTTCGTACAGCATCTGCTCTTGCAAGTAAGGTTTTATTGTAAAACAGCCACGCCTGTTTGCTTACACACGGTCTCTGACCGCCTTCATGCTACAACAGCAGAGTTGAATAGTTGTGGCAGAGACCATATGGCCGACAGAGCCTGAAATATTTACTATCTGGTCTTTTATAGAAATGATTTGCCAACTCCTGATGTATAGGGTTATTTACTGGAGTACTGTTTGTAACAATTAAAGACCAAAAAAAAAAAAAAAAAAAAACCTAAGCACTTTCAATAGGGGACTGATAGAATAAATGGTGGTAATTCATATTATGAAAATGTAGGCAACTGTAAAGGACAAATGAGGCTTTTTAAGTATTGATATGGTAAGATCTCCAAAATAAATATTGTGAAATGCAAGGAGGACAGCATATGGTATAGGAAAGCAGGTTTCCTTGGAGACAGAAAGAAAGGAAAAAAGATTTTAGTTTTAAAAACGCATAAAGCATAAAATTTCTAGAAGGAAAAGCTGATCACTTTTTATATAAGAGAATAGATGACCTACTGAAAACTACATATAATTTTTTAATTAAAAATTTTTAATGTTTATTTTGAGAGAGCGAGAGAGAGTGAGCAAGCGCTTGAGCAGGGAGGGGCAGAGAGAAAGGGAGACACAGAATTGGAAGCAGGCTCCAGGCTCTGAGCTGTCAGCACAGAGCCCAACGCAGGACCTAAACTCACAAGCCATGAGATCATAACCTAAGCTAAAGTCAGATGTTAGATGCTCAACCAACTGAGCCACCCAGTGTCTCTCTCCCTCTCCCCCCTATATAATATATATATATATAATATATAACATATATAATTAAATATAATATTAAATATTTAAAAATACATATATTTAAATGACAAAGTTCAGCTCCTCAAAGTAGCCTTCCTGCACTGCCCTCTCTCTGTTCCTATCATCTGATCAGGATTTCTGATGCATAACTTGCTTTATATATTCTATTTGGTTATTATTTTTCTTTTGTGCAGGTATGAAAGCTCCATGAACACAAGTACACTGATTTCTTCAGTACTATGTTCCCTGTGTCTGCAATAATACACGGCACACAGTAGGAACTCAATGACTTCCTAATAAACACATTTATAAATACAAAACCATTGAGCAAAGTACACACATCCTAGATTTGATCTTATGTAAGTAACTGAGCCTCTCTGCTCTGTGACTCAGATTCCTCTTCTGTACCATGAAGATTTTATACGGTTGTTGTGATCAGAGGCCAATGCGTAGAATGTGCTTAAACCAGCATCTGACACACGGTTAAGAGATGAATACTATTAGTTACTATTTAATATTCAGAAGAAAGAAAGTGGCAAGACAAAGAACTAGCAAGGGGAAGAGGAATGGATAGTTCAATCAAAGGCTCAATGGAGAGATCCTCTCTCCAGCATCTGGCTTACTGAAAGGAACTAAACAAAAAATAAATGCAACTACCAAGGAGGAAGGGTGAGCAAAAAAGCACTGTTTTGTTTTGTTTGCCTCTTTGGTTTGTTTTTGCTTTGGGGAAGTGGGCAGTGAGAGGAAGAGACAGGAGGGACATCTAGGAGGTTACCACCAGCCAAAGGAGAAAGTGCCCTGCTGAGAGATGGGGGGGCAGGTGATGCCACAGCAGAACGGCTGTGCTCCAAGAGGCCTGCCCTGGAAAACAGTCTGTGAGAGGCTGTGTGCGTGGAAAGTGACCTGCTGAACTGGAGAAGTTCCAAACCCACTCTGCCCCAACAGTATCGCTTTGCACCCCCCACCCTCCTCCACCCACCACGACTTCCACATCCGCACCTAACTCAGTTTGCAGGAGGTCAGGACTGCAAACAGCACTCCTGGCTCTGGAGGCTCAGGGTGCTGCCGACAACCCTGGATCTGCAGCCACTGGTGAAGGGGCAAAGCCCTGGGGGAGACGGAAACACAGGG
>NC_043705.1:40179317-40180578 GCF_006229205.1 Suricata suricatta | reverse complement strand
TCTGCCCCAACAGTATCGCTTTGCACCCCCCACCCTCCTCCACCCACCACGACTTCCACATCCGCACCTAACTCAGTTTGCAGGAGGTCAGGACTGCAAACAGCACTCCTGGCTCTGGAGGCTCAGGGTGCTGCCGACAACCCTGGATCTGCAGCCACTGGTGAAGGGGCAAAGCCCTGGGGGAGACGGAAACACAGGGCTGCCGGCTCCTCACTGTGGAGCAGCAATGACCAGTTGGAAGCATGGAGCCTCTTTTTGTTAAACATAATGGTGGGGAAAAAAATCAAATATAGAGAATTGTGGAAAGAAGGGTACAGTGAATACCCATGTGTCCACCACCAAATCAAACAACTGTTTACACATATTCCCCTCCCTTGCAATTTAAAAGTATGTTACAAACATGATAATAACATTCTATCCTTAAATAGTGAGCACTACTACCACACTTTGAAAAGCAAGAATTCCTTAATACCTAGTTCACATTCACATTTCCCCACTTGTTCCCCAAACGCATTTGATAGCTCATTTGTTCAAACGAAGAAACCAACTGAAGCCAAGAGGTGACCTTCCGTTATGATTCCTAACTCAACTAAGCTGCAAGAATCACTACTTACTCCCTTGGGCTTTTTGAAGAGATCAGGCTAGATAGCTTGAAAAATGTCCACTTTCTGAATTTTATCTTTTCCTGGTGGTTTCATTGTATTCCTTTGTTCTCTGAATTTTCTTTGAAGTTGAAGCTAGAAATGCAGACTAAGGTTCTGATTGAACATGTCTTAGTAAGACTTTGTAGAAAAGACTGCAATTCCCCCTGCATGCCACCAGGAGGCACATGGTGCCTCCACTATCCCTGATAGTTTGGTCTCCTTTAAGGTGGTGTCAGCCGGTTCTCACCATTATAAAGGTACACCCCTCTGCCCTCCCCCCACCCCCATATTACCGGCAGGCCATCTGTGGGTAATCTATGGGAAAATCTGTCCATCAGCCATTCATCTAGGATTTCATCCACACTGATGATTCTTAATAGAGCCAGTTATTTCATATGTAGTTGCAGAATGGTGATTTCCTGGAACTATCCATTCTTTGTATATACATGTTAGTATTTTCCTGTAAAAATATTTCCTCATCAACAGAGACAGTGGGTAGGGGTTGAGAGGGAGGAGAAACTGGATGAATGTAGTCAAAGTTACAAACTTCTACTCATAAGGTAAATGAGTACAGAAATGTAATAGACAACATGATGACTATATTTTTTTCTTTTTTT
>NC_043705.1:40178116-40179217 GCF_006229205.1 Suricata suricatta | reverse complement strand
CTTTCAGAGGAAAGAATTACTTTAGATATTTGAAATATTATATTCTTGCTGAAAAGCCTTGGAAGGATATATTATAAAGAGAAAAAGAGCTTCAAATTCAGTGGTTCTATCATTAATAGTAATATTGGTATTGTTATTTGGAAATCGTTTATTCATATTACAGAGCTAAAGTACGTAAATGATTATAAACTATTATTTTAAAATAAAATTTTCATGTTAGGAAATGACTATAAAGTTAAAAGAACTAAATAAAACCCTATAAGCCAAATTTAAATTGACAAATGTCAATTTAAACTCTTGATTTGAAACAAAATGTATCTCCTACCTCCAGGGTCTGAATGGACCTGTATTTAAAAAAAAATAGTGTATATAACTTATTAATACACTTGAAACATAAAAATTCATGAGACTACAATGATACTTTTCAACAGTTAAACTTGCAAATAAAAACTTCCTTTCCCACATTGAAGATGAGTCTTACACCAAATCCTAATTCTGAAAATTAGAAATTATAAGGAATATATTAATTTATTCTCATAGAACAAGGTAACAAAATAATCCTAGTTAATGACATTTTTCCTTTTTTTTTAGATATAATTGATATATAGCAACGTATAAGTTTAAAATATGCAGTAGGATGATTTGATGTACAAATATGAAATGATTACCAGAGTAAGTTCAGTTCACATCCATCATCTCATGTAGATACAAAATAAGAGAAAAAGCAAAAACATTTTTTTCCTTGTGATGAGAACTCTTAGGATCTATTTTCTTAACTTTCGTATTTAGGTGATCCTTGAACAACATAGGTTTGAAATGCATAGATCCACTTATATGCGGGGATATTTTGTGTGTGGATATAAGTACAGTATGGTACTGTAAATGTATTCTCTCCCTCATGGTTTTTTTAATACACTGTCTTATTTCTAATTACTTTAATGTAAGAAAATAGTGTACAGTACATATAACATGCAGGATGTGTTAATGACTATTTATGTTATCAGTAGGCTTCAGTCAACAGTAGGCTATTAGCAGTTAAGTTTTGGGGAAATTTAAAGTTGTACACAGTTTTTCAACTGCATGGGGCAGGGGTTAGTGCCT
>NC_043705.1:40173560-40178016 GCF_006229205.1 Suricata suricatta | reverse complement strand
TTTTGTTAAATTTTGATATACAGTTTGTATCTTTCCTTTTAAGAGATTTTCAGTTTTAGGGAGTATTTTTTATCTGAATGTGTAAAACATTTACATGATTCATGATTTACATGAATTACATGATTTACATTGGAAAGTAGACTCCAAGAAGTCTTGCTTAAATTACTGCTCATTTTACACTGTTTATGCTTCTACCCCCATCACTGATTAGTGTTTTCACTAGTATCTTGTTTACCTTGCAGTTCCTTTCTGAAAATATCAGCAGATATGTTTATCTATATTCATCTACATATCTACTTATCAATTTATACATCTGCACTTATATCATATACTTTTAGCTCTCTTCCTTTCTTGAACTAAAGGCAGCATACCTAATCTTCACTTGGAATCTGCAGAAGAAGGAAGGGTCTGCTAGAAGACTGAGGTTTTGTCTTTAACCAGAACAACTTCAAGTCAGAGACAACTCGGTTATTGCTGATAGAGTTGAATTTTGTCTTTAGCTGTGGGAACTTGAAGAAAGAAGCATCTGTACACAAAATTTATAGATTTTACTGTCATGATGACTATGAAGTGATGATCTCCAGTTTAACGTGAAATTTTCAAATAGAAACATCTGGTTGACGCTTATAAACAAGAAATCAATAGGTTTCTAAGCATCCACCCATAGGTGATAATTGGATCTGTGAGAATGAGTAAATTATGCAGGAGTAACAAGAGAAAATAAGAAATAGCATTTTTTTTTTAGAACAGCCAATTCAAATGAAGAAGATATGCATACACCTTAAGATGTTTCACGGAGTAATGGGGAGACTGACAATTTCAAGTGAATCAATTTACAAATTCCCAGCTATCATAAGAACTCCCCCCTAAAGCTGATGTGCCTGAGAAACCCCATTCCGCTGGATCTCCCCTCCCAAATTCTCTTTCACAAACTCCCCGTCTCCCATTTTACAATAGGAGAGTGTATCTCTCATTTGTTCATCTTTTGTCCATGCATCCATCTACCCAGAAGTTTACTCTTGTTCACTTCCACCAGGGGTAAATCTCTCTGGAGCCCCAGAAACAAAGGGAAACTTTGAGAGTGCAGACCTTCAGTAAGAAGTTTCCTTCAAGTGGCAAACCTATGGCAAGACCTTATGTCACATCATGCCTTCCCTTTCCCTACCCCTTCCTCTTCCCTTCTTTCTGTTTTATGCCTCCTCACCTCCCTCCCTAAGAATTTAGTAGCAAGATGGTTGTCACTAAGACAGGTATTTATTTCAGTATGAACACCAAGTTGATTTTCTGACTCATTAGTCTGACAGTGAAGAATATGTTTCATCATTAAATTATACCATGGAAATTCTCCATAAACTGAAGACGTGGCTCTACAGTTGTGGCGAAACCACAGTGAAGTCCCGCACATAATGTTCATGCTTTCAGATATGATATGATTTATAACTCTTAATTTTATTAAAGATTTATATATATTGGGGCACCTGGATGGTTCTGTCAGTTAAGTGTCCAACTCTTGATTTTGACTCAGGTCATGATCTCATGGTTGGTGAGTTTGAGCCCCACATCGGGCTTTGCACTGATAGTGTGGAGCCTGCTTGGGACCTGCCTCCCTCACTCTTTGTCCCTCTCCTGCTTGCATGCGCTCTCTCTCTCTCTCAAGATGAATACACTTAAAGAAATTTATATATCAACTTAAGAATGTATAAGGGGGTTCATAATATTCAGATTGTTGAGTAAGTAGACCAAAAATCTGAAGTCCTGTGAGTGGGAGGACCTGAAGAGAGAGAAAAGGATCAGAAAGATCCAGGGCATAGGGAGAGAACCAGAAGAGAAGGTAGAAAAGACTCTAGGAGTCAAGTATGATGGCAAATAAGAGGGATAATGAAAAGTGCTAAATGTTGCAGAAAGGTCAAGTAGAATAATAATTAAATAGAAACCTTTGTGAATACAGTTGCTGCAGGTGTGATAGAGTTAGCAGTCTTTTTAGAACATTCAAAATGTAAAGCAGTGATGATGAAAAAAATAGAATACCATTTACAATATTATTGAGCCAGATTATTGGGGTTAAAATGACTTGGCTGAAAGAGCAATTCAAGATATTGGACAGTGAAGCCTACTGTCAGCAGCTATCTGGATGGAGAGCAGAGGAATGAAATCACTACTTGAATGATACGCCAAGAAATCTGTAACAGAGGAGTAAGGGAGATCACTTTAGGATTATTTCTCATTGTACCTTACATGAATTAAAAACAAAATTTTAACATTTATCCATTTTTGAGAGACAGAGCATGAGTAGGGGAGGGGCAGAGAGAGAGGGAGACACAGAAACTGAAGCAGGCTCCAGGCTCTAAGCTGTCAGCACAGAGCCCGATGCGGAACTCGAACTCACAAACCATGAGATCATGATCTGAGCGGAAGTTGGACGCTTAACCAAATGAGCCACCCACTTGCCCCAAATTCTTAAAATGAATTTTACTAAACATCTGCCTCCTTTAAGGTTTCTACATTCCTCAAATATTTTCAAATTCTGTATTTCAAATTCTTCAAAGGCACAATAAAGAAATTTTGTTTCAAAATAAAGAAGATGCACATAAACAATATCATCAGTCTACATCAAACTAAAAATTTCTGCACAGCAAAGAAAACTATCAACAAAATGAATAGGCAACCTATGAAATGGGAGAAACTATTTGCCAACCACTGTTCTGATAAGGAGTTATTATCCAAAATATACAAGGATATTTTGTATATTTTGTATATGGTATAGTATTGAATAATAGTAAAAAACAAAACACAATTAAAACTGAGCAAAGATCTTGAATAGACATTTTTGCAAAGAAGATGTACAAATGGCCAACAGGTACATGAAAAGGTGTTCAACATCACTAATTATCAGGAAATGTAGAAACAAAACCACAATGAGATACCATGTGGTCCCTCTTAGGATGTCTGTTTTCAGAAAGACAAAAGATAACAAACGCACACAAGGATATGGAGAAAAGGGAACCCTTATACACTGCTGATGGGAACGTAAACTGGTACAGTGAGTGTATAAAACAGTATGTTGTTTCCTCAAGAAATTAAAAATAGAAACACAATATGACCCAGCTATCCCACTTCTGGGTAGAAGTCCAAAGGAAACAAAATCATATTTTCAAAGAGATAACAGTACATCCACGCTCCTGAAGTATCAGTCATGAAAGCCAAGGTATAGAAACAACTTAAGTTTCCATCAAGATGAATAAAGAAAATATAATTTACATATATGTAAAATAGAATATTATTCAGTGATTTCAAAATAAAGAAGGCTATCCTGGCATTTGTGACAACATAATGCCTCAGGGCATTATGCTCAGTGAATGAAGTCACAAAGAGAAAGACAAATACTCTATGTTCTCACTTATATCTAGAAACTAACAATAACTTAACTCCAGCAGAGAACAGATGGTGAGGGGCAGGGGCGCAAAATGGGTGAAGGGAGTGAAAAGGCAAAACGTCCTGTAATACGATTAATATTTCCTTGGGAAGTATTGTATAGCATAGTGACCATAGTTAACAATATTGTTCTTGAATGGGAACAGGACTAAGAAAGTAGATCTTAAAATTTCTCATCGCAAGAAAAAAATATCTAACTATTAGCAGGGATGGAAACTTACTGTTTTAGCCAACTCACAATATTTACATATACCAAATCAGTGTGTTGTAACCTAAAACTAATACACTGTTACCTGTCAATTATAGCTCAACTGAAAAAAAAAAACCCTTTCCATATCTTATGCTCAGAAAGTTGATTGCTTATACTTGCTACTGTTATTTTCTTTTGTTCTTGAATTTAAGTACCAACTCCATCTGGAGTAGCTTTGTTTGCATGTGGTGTTTATAGGTTGAACTGTGTTTCTTCCACATCCAGGTATCAAAGCGCCCTGAGTACCTCAGAACAAGGCTGTATGTGGAAAGAGGGCCATTAAAAGAGGCAATTTAGTGGGCTCCTGAGTGGCTGAGTCTGTAAAGCATATGAGTCTTGATTTTGGCTCAAGTCATGATCTCATGGTTCCTGGGTTCTAGCCCCACGTCCTGTTCTGCACTGGTAGTGCAGGGCCTGTTGGGATTCTCTCTCCCTCTCTCTATCCTCCCCCAGCTCAAAATAAATAAACAAACTTTCAAGAGGTAATTCAGCTTAAATGAGGACATTTAACATTTAAATGAGGACACTCAAAGCCCTACTCCAGTCTAAGTTCTATCCTTATTACAGGAAATTTGGACATATAAGGGGTCACCAAGGATGCTTGGGCACAGAGGAACAATCACGTGAGGACATGGTGCATTAAATCTGTAGAACCACAGAGAAATAAGATTTTGTAATTAAGGAATGACCTCCATTGGAAAGTAGCACTTCCTTCCTCTTTTTGTTCCATGAACTGCTATTCTAGTTCTGTCCACGTGATGGCACCACAAACTG
>NC_043705.1:40137506-40173460 GCF_006229205.1 Suricata suricatta | reverse complement strand
GTTGGAGCTCACTGGCCTGTGTTCCTGCCTTCATCCCACCAGTGCCCCTGCAGGGGGAAGGCCTTGCATTCTCCCAGCACAGGACAGCCCTGTGACGTAATGAGCCATTGAAGGGATGCGTTGTGCATAAGCCCTTCTGAATAAGAGGTGATAGATGACTTCGATTGTAAACCGTAATTAGCACCAGGAGCCCTTTCAACACCACTTACTGTCAAATAAGGCCCACGTTGTAAACCGCTGCCCATTCGGATCATTGCCTGCGCTTCTAGAACCTCCCAGAAGATGACGCCCTTGCTCCCCAGTCTGAGCGCAGGCAGAAGATGAAGCCTTTCGCCTGGGGCCCGGCTCCCTCCCCAAGGTTAAGGGCCTGACCTCTTACAAAGACCTGCTCTGCGTGATGGACAGAGGCCAGGCAGGCGTAAGTGGGACCTAGCTACGGTCAGCCTAGGAGGACCGCCTCACTGAGAAACGGCGTTGCGTTCGGATCGCCCTGCTCTGAGAACCCTCGCCTTTCCCAGGCACGGCCACCCTCTGTGCCCCCTCGAGTAGCGAGATGACGTGGTAAAAATGCGGGCGGCTTTGCTGGGTGGCGGCGGGAACGGCGCACAGAGGCCGTCCAGATGGTCGGGGCGAGGCCTCACGTGCCTGTGCAGTGGACTCTGGACACAGTCACACCTGACTGGAGGAGTCAGGCTGCAAGGCGGTCAGGTAGGACTGGGCGGGGGAGGGCACCCGCGGAGGCACAGCGCCCCGCCGCTCTCTCACGCCCCGACGCTGGGACACCCGGCGAGGGGGGCGGGGCGGCGGGAGGGGGTGGGGCCGGGCTCCAAGCCCTCGGGTTTCCATTTCAAACCTAGAACCTGAGAGCATTCGAAGAATGGGGTGGCGGTCCGGGGACTGCCGGACTTCTTTGTCGCACTGCCCGTTGCGACGATCCTTCCTCGAGGCCGGCGCACGAGCTACGCCACCACAGCCTTGCACGCCTCTCACAAGCCGGCGGCCAGGGGCCGGTCCAGACGTGGCTTTCGACCCCGAGCGCTCGGGCGGCCGGTGGGCGGGGCGTCGCCGGTGACGTCGCATCCCGTTTCGATTCTCCGCCCCTCCTCTCCGCCCGTATATAAGACTTCGCCGGCGTTCGCACTCTCACAAGTGGAAGCGGACGTCGGGCGTGGGTTGTTGGAGGCAGCGGGGGCTCGAGGGCAAGGGCCGGCTCGGACGTGTGTCCGCGCCTTGGAGGTGGCGGCTGACAGTGTCGGGCGGTGCGGCGACGATGGAGCTCTTGCGGACTATCACCTACCAGCCGGCCGCCAGCACCAAGATGTGCGAGCAGGCGCTGGGCAAGGCTTGCGGCGGGGACTCGAAGAAGAAGCGGCCGCCGCAGCCCCCTGAGGAGCCGCAGCCGGCTCAGCCCCAGGCGCAGGGGCAGCCGGCGGCCCCGCACCACCATCACCACCACTCGCACTCGGGGGCCGAGATCTCGCGGATTATCGTCGACCCCACGACGGGGAAGCGCTACTGCCGGGGCAAAGTGCTGGGAAAGGTGACGAGCGGCGGGCGCCCGGCTGCCGGACGGGCGGGCGGGAGGTCTGCCCGGGCATTCCCCGAGCCCACCGGACCCCGAGTCCCCGCATGTCGGCTTTTCACGGGGGCTCCGATCCCGGCGGGTCGTGGGTGTTCACCTGCCCTGCTCTGGCTTTTGTGCGCTGACAGCGCCGGATCGGCTTTACATCCTTAGCCTCAGCACTCAGTGCCTCCCGCAGCCCCAAGAAATTGATATTGAGGCCAGAAGCGAGGGCTTTCTACTCTGGCCCCTAGCTTCCTCCACCTGCTCCCCAGGGAATTTTCCTACCAGGTCTCTTCAGGTGTATTTTTTCATCTCCCTGTTTCAAACGCCTCCATAAAGCTCCTCTTTGTAAAGAAAGAAGGGGAACCGTTCCACTGTTTTCAGGAATGCCTTTCCCCTCGCGAAGGAGCTTTTAAAAAGTACAGTGCATACGCCTTCCCGTCCCTAATCACCCTCCCCCAACGTTGCTTTTCTAATTTTTATTTATTTTTTAAAATATCTATTGCTCATTTTTCTGCCACACTCAATGCTGTCTCGGCTTTGTTTTCAGGGTGGCTTTGCAAAATGTTACGAGATGACAGATCTGACCAACAACAAAGTCTATGCTGCAAAAATCATTCCTCACAGCAGAGTAGCTAAACCTCATCAAAGGGAAAAGGTGTGTATGACTGTTGAGTAAAGTATTTTCTTTGTGTGCAGGAGTGGCCCTTCCCTGTTCAGAAAATGTCTTCTGCATGTGTAAGCAACTGGCTTTTAAGAGGTGACAGAAGGCTCATAAGCCTTGTTTTGCGTGTTCTTTCAGATTGACAAAGAGATAGAGCTTCACAGAATCCTTCATCACAAGCACGTCGTGCAGTTTTACCACTACTTTGAGGACAAAGAAAACATTTACATTCTCTTGGAATACTGCAGTAGAAGGGTGAGCTGTTACTCCTGTCCGAGTCCGGGGACTTCCCCCACACCGAAGTGGGATTCAGCTTGCATTTTCTCTGGGGTCTTGCTGCGGTGCCTATTACTGTATTGCAGTGTTAACTTTCATCCCTCATCCTGCACGAGACCACTACTGATTGTGATAACTTTGTTTGACAGATTCTCTCTTTTCCTTCTCCTCTTCCCAGTCCATGGCTCATATCCTGAAAGCGAGGAAGGTGCTGACGGAGCCAGAAGTCCGATACTACCTCAGGCAGATCGTGTCTGGACTAAAGTACCTTCATGAACAAGAAATCTTACACAGAGATCTCAAACTAGGTAAGCCCATTACTCCCAACACTGATGTTGTGTTAGAGGGAGGTGTTCTTTTCTTCTCTGTCTCCTCGTTTGGTATTCATGTTCTTTGTTGGGATCTAGCCTATGCAATCTTGCTTTTCAATCTGTGACTTTACTAGTAAACAACTGGCTGCCTGCGTCCAAAGGGGACGTGTGTGCATTTGGTGAGAAGACCTTTTCCAGGGGATTGAGGTTTTATTTTCTTTATCATCTAGGGAACTTCTTTATCAATGAAGCCATGGAATTAAAAGTCGGGGACTTTGGCTTGGCAGCCAGGCTGGAACCCTTGGAACACAGAAGGAGGTAAGAGAAAGACACAGCCTGACAGGGTTTTATGGAGATCAAATATGCCCTTATTATTCTCCAGTTAATGTTTTGGAGAAGGGTCAGTTGATATTAAAATTCACAATCAATCCATGGAAACACTAAGTGCCCACTGTGGATGAGGCAGAGGGCATGATGCCTGTAAGGTGATTATGAAATAAAGCTGGCTCATATTTGCCTGAAATATTATACAGGTGCTATGCTGTACGTGGTCTCAGTTGGTTAAGAACATGTTCACGTGGCTGGAAAAAATTGTACATGCATTAAAAAAAATTAAGTCACTTGATAAGTTGTTAAATGTTGAGATGGCAAAAATCCAAAGTCAGAGTTTTCTAAATGGAAATTCAACATAATACTCTGAAGGTTTTATCCAGAGAGCTAAGTATAAACAGAACAGTTTTTTAATGAGGTCTTCCTATTTTGCTTTTCCAGAACAATATGTGGTACCCCAAATTATCTCTCTCCTGAAGTCCTCAACAAGCAAGGACACGGCTGTGAATCAGACATTTGGGCCTTAGGTTGTGTCATGTAAGTAAACGCACCAAAATGATCAACAAGCAAATTTGGATTTGCATTATTTTCACACTGGAAAAGAGTTGCTTTATGACTATCCCTAAAGAAGTGTTCTCTTGCCACACAGGTATACAATGTTACTAGGAAGACCCCCCTTTGAAACGACAAATCTGAAAGAAACTTACAGGTGCATAAGAGAAGCCAGGTATACAATGCCTTCGTCATTGCTGGCTCCTGCTAAGCACCTAATAGCTAGCATGTTGTCCAAAAATCCCGAGGACCGCCCCAGTTTGGATGACATCATTCGACATGAATTTTTTTTGCAGGTTGGCATGTTTCTTGTGTCTTTTTATTGCATACTATCAATCACAGTTACCCAGCTGGTTACTGAAAAGTCTTCTCTGACACTCCACAGGGCTTCACTCCAGACAGACTCTCTTCTAGCTGCTGTCACACAGTTCCAGATTTCCACTTGTCAAGCCCAGCTAAGAATTTCTTTAAGAAAGCAGCTGCTGCTCTTTTTGGTGGCAAAAAAGACAAAGCAAGATATATTGACACACATAGTAAGTTATAAGACTTCTGCTCTTCTGTATCCAGTATATTTAAATCTGATAAGTTAGTTAAAAGAACGTTTTTATGTTAGCATAACAGCCAGTATGTTTGAGTACTGTTGAACTTTTTATAGCATGATAAAACTCTACTGCAAAATGTGCTGGATAGCTTTTTTCCCCCCACACACATTAGTGTGCTTCTTGCCTAATTACAGCTGATGGTAATGATAAAATGCTGGTTTTGCCTTGAATGCTCATAAGCTGATTATTAACACAAAAGAAGGAAATGTGGCTAGCTCTGTTCCTACCGTGTTAGCAGGGACTAATGCTCATAATTCTTGTCTTTGATTTACAGATAGAGTGTCTAAAGAAGATGAAGAAATTTACAAGCTTAGGCATGATTTGAAAAAGACTTCAATAACTCAGCAGCCCAGCAAACACAGGACAGATGAGGTATGCTGGAAACCAATAAAATAGAAATACTTTGTATCATTTCCATTCTCTGTTAATTATGACATGGATTATGATGATCATGATCCAAGTATGTTACATTTACTTAAAGCTTTTCTTCCGTTTAAAACGATGTTTTTAGTTTAACAACGCACGCACTTGAGTCACTGAGCTATCTTTTGTGTCCACTGGTTTTTCACAGGCTTTCCCAGCAATTGCTGCAGTCGCAGCTTAACCTAGAATTCTCAACCTCAAATGAATGTTAAATGTTTGACTCCTCTTCTGACTCTTCTTTCCTAGGAGCTCCAGCCACCTAGCACTACGGTTGCCAGGTCGGGAACACCTGCAGTGGAAAATAAGCAGCAGATCGGAGACGCTATTCGCATGATAGTCAGAGGCACTCTCGGCAGCTGCAGCAGCAGCAGCGAATGTAAGTTGCTGTCCATGGCATTTTAAATGAAACTATAAATGTCAGTTCAGCTTAATACTGAGTAACTGGAGTCCATTTGTTTTGTGGCCTAATTACACATTACAAGCAAAATTAGAGGAATCAGAAAAAGCTGAGGAACAATTCTGAGTCCCTCCTGGCCTTAGAAGTAGTGGAGGGAAAGCTAGCAGCTACCAAAGCCTAAGGTGTTATTGTTAATTATTTTACCACTTTCTCTGACTCTGCAGGCCTCGAGGACAGTACCATGGGAAGTGTTGCGGACACAGTGGCAAGAGTCCTTAGAGGATGTCTAGAAAACATGCCAGAGGCTGACTGCATTCCCAAAGAGCAGCTGAGCACTTCCTTTCAGTGGGTCACCAAATGGGTCGATTACTCTAACAAATACGGCTTTGGATACCAGCTCTCAGACCACACTGTAGGTGTCCTTTTCAACAATGGTGCTCACATGAGCCTCCTTCCAGACAAAAAGTAAGTATGTCCAATTACTGAGGTCCTATCACTTCTTTATTCTTGCACTAAAGAAATCTAAACCCAGTGACTAATGGCTTCTGTTTTGTCTCTCTTTTCTCCCTCTGGTTCCTCTTTTTCAGAACAGTTCACTATTACGCAGAGCTTGGCCAGTGCTCTGTTTTCCCAGCAACAGATGCCCCTGAACAATTCATTAGTCAAGTGACGGTGCTCAAATACTTCTCTCATTACATGGAGGAGAACCTCATGGATGTAAGTACCTCCTGGATGTGGTGTTTGAGCAGTAGTATTTGAAGTGTAGCCCACAGACCAGTGAGGTCTGTACAGCTCTGCAGCTTGTGTGAGGTGTTGATGCTTCTGTCCTACCCTAGCTCTAGTGAGTCGTAGTCCCTGGGAGGCGGGGCCGAGAATCTCCGGGCCATTATGAGAGGCCCTGTATTCTCCAGTGCAACTCGGAGACGCATTTGCCTAGAAGAATGAAGTGCAGACTGCAAAATCATTACGGCACTAACTCTCCCAGTTTCTTTTAGGGTGGTGATCTGCCTAGTGTTACGGATATTCGAAGACCCCGGCTCTACCTCCTTCAGTGGCTCAAATCTGACAAGGCCTTAATGATGCTCTTCAATGATGGCACCTTTCAGGTAAGCGAGCCCTTCAGGAAAGTGCGTGTTTAGGTCATAAAAAGTGATTTTCAGGTAGCCATTTAATTATTGGACACATTTTGCTAATTCTTTACAATATTTGTAGAGGTCTAATATTTATGTCTGCTTTTGAAAGGTCAACTTCTACCATGATCATACGAAAATCATCATCTGTAGCCAGAACGAAGAATACCTTCTGACGTATATCAACGAGGACAGAATATCTACAACGTTCAGACTGACAACTCTGCTGATGTCTGGCTGTTCATTAGAATTAAAAAATCGAATGGAATATGCTCTGAACATGCTCTTACAGAGATGTAATTAAACGTCTTCTCGAATGGACCCTATGGGACTCCTCTTTTCCACTGTGAGATCTACAGGGAAGCCAGTCAGATGACCTGCAGCATGTTGAAAAAGATGGACAGGTGGTGGTACGAAAACAATCCTCTGAGGCCTGCTGGACTGGGCGGAGCCAGACCAGGCTGGTGCACACACTTCTTAACTTTGGACAGTCTGAGAGGGAACCGGAATGCAGTTTTCCTTGATGTACCTGTTGTAAAACGTTTTTCAGACAATTTCGCAGAAAGGTGCATTGACTCTTCTCTCTGTTGAGAGCATTTCAGACAGAGGACTTGGAACTGTGAATATACTTCCCGACGGGGAGGGAGAAGGGAGGAAGCTCCCATGTTGTTTAAAGGCTGTACTCAGAGCAGCTTTTGGCTGCTCAACTGTGAACTATGGCCATATATAATTTTTTTTGGTTAATTTTTGAAGACACTTGTGGCTGGAAAAGTGCATTCCTTGTTAATAAACTTTTTATTTATTACAGCCCAAAGAGCAGTATTTATTATCAAAATGTTTCTTTTTTTTTTATGTTGACCATTTTAAACTGTTGGCAATAAAGAGTATGAAAAAGCAGAAGCTGTGGTCCACTGTCTTTGGTATGGTACATCACCCCATCACGGCATTCTTCGATCATGGGTTCTATGGCACTCTTGGAGGCGTGACATGGAGTATAGAAGCATGCTCGGAAGTTAGATCTTTGACTTCATTAATAGTAGTTTGTAGAAAGTAAATCCTTAACACCTAAAGCGCAATCAAACATTTTCTGGGTAGATCTTGCTTGAGAAGAGATTATAACAAAAATATTATTCTTGTTACAAGCAAAATAGGTCCTCTGACTAAATCCACAACAAATTTTTCTCTGGAGTATTACCTTAGAACTCATTTTTAGCTTGCGGTTGCCTGGGTAGCTAAGTCGATTAGGCATCTGACTTTGGCTCAGGTCAAGATCTCACAGTTTGTGAGTTTGAGCCCCACGTTGGGCTCTGTGCTGACAGCTCAGAGCCTGGAGCCTCCCTCAGATTCTGTCTGTCTGTCTGTCTGTCTCTCTCTCTCTCTCTCTCTCTCTCCCCGCCTCCCTATCCCCTCCTCCTGTCTGTCTCTCAAAAATAAACACTGAAAAAAAAACCCGGGGGCAGCTCATTTGGTTAAGTGCCCGACTCTTGATCTCAGCTCAGGTCATGAGTTTTATGAGTTCAAGTTCCACATTGGGCTCTGTGCTGACAGCGCAGAGCCTGCCTGGGATTCTCTCTCTCCTTTATCTCTGCCCCTTCCCCCCTTTTGCTGTGTGTCTCTCTCTTGCAAATAAACATTTAAAAAATTTTTAATTTAAAAAAAATCTCATGTAGCTTGGAGCTGAAAGCCAGAGTAATCCTGTGTAAACAGACCTCTGTTATGTGTTAATAGGTACAGGAAGTGTATCTTAATATGGGCAAAACTCTATGCTTTATAAAATACTTGCACCACCTAAATGTATTACTCAGCTTAAACCTGCCTAAACACTTACAGTGCCGTCGGCATTACTAGTACACAATTCCAGTAGTGTGAAGTACTTTGTAAATAACTCATTTTCTCTTCCTTTTGGTTCATGGTGGATGAAGGATGGTATGGGAACCAGCCTATGGTTTTAAGCTCATCTTTTTTATATAATCAAATGATCCAAGAGGCAAATCTGAGAATGTTTTGTCTTTCAGTGGGATCTGCTCTTGGGCGGGGGTAAAAAGCTGCTTGTTCTGTTACTCTGAACTTATAGTGACCTGTACAAGATGCACATACGGATGGGTTCCATTGTAGTCCCCACTGAGGACAACAGTGCCCTGAGAAAGGAGCACTCTCCTGTATCAGGCTCTCTGGAATCCTGAACAGTGAGTGGAGTGTAGAAATGGTGGTGGTACTTTTGCATTTTTCTAAAATTACTACAAACACTGGACCTGTTATACTTTGGTAATAAAAATCAAATCTGGAGAATTTGCTAGGGATATTTCACAGGTTCTAGAATAACTCAGGCTGGTTGGAGTTCTTTGGACACATACACAACTTGAGTCTTGGTTAAATGGCTTATAGTAATGGCTGAAGAAAACTAGATAATTACACTATTAGCTGGGTGTGCAAAAGTAGAATCTATTTTTATCCTTATGAACAGAGAAAATAATAGGAATTTGCAAATAGTCGTCTTTCATTTTGAGTTTCACAGTGTACATTCCTTCCCATTTTTAAAATATGCTCTAATCCACTCTTAAGGATCTACTATGTATAGATGAGGGCCTAGCAATGGAGATGTAGCATGAACCTGAGCCTCTCCTTGCCCTCAAGGAAGTCACAGAAGAGTGGAGGAGACAGTGCATTTACCTATTAATCTGATAAGTGGGCTGTGATACTATGATAAAGGTATGCACTGGGTGTTGTGGGAACGAAGAACAGGAATCATAAGGAAGGAGCCCCAGGCATGGGGTGGACTTAGAGAATAGATTCCAGAGAAGAAAATTCTTTTTTAGTGGGTTTGGAAAAGTGAATGGAGGTTAAACAGAAACTTGTGATAGGAAAAGGTGTTATAAGCAGTGGAAATGACACATAACACGTGCAGTTGCTTGAGGGTCAAAGAGTTTGTGGAAGTGAATGTGTAAGTCTGAAGCATCATAGGTAAAGGCTGGAAGAAATAGATATGATGTGTCTTGACCGATATGCATCCCAAGGCATTGAGGCTGCATTGAAGGCTAAGTGTAGTTACGGAAAGATTTTGTAGCCATTTTACTATTTTACTTCTATAAAATTCATTCCAGGGGCATAGCCAAAATGGGTAGGGAAAAAATATAGAGAAAGACAACCCAAACAGTAAAGATATTAATGGTGGAATCCAGGTTGAGAAGGGACTAATTGAAAAAGAGCATACATAGAATTACACAGGAATATATCTTTTGGCTCATCTGGCTTATTTCAGTATTCCCAGCACTGGGCACAGGCCAGCCATATAGTAGTGAAATAATGGATGAATAAATGAAGATAGATTTGGAAATGACTTAGAAAGGTGATCTTAATAGGATTTGGGACCCAACTGAATGTGGGGTCTGAGGGAGAGGGTTGGCAGTGGGATGACTGGCCCTGCAGTCAAGGGGGAAATGTGTTTTACTGTGGGGCCATCAACTGAAATAAATCAGGAATATAAAAGGAAGAACCACAGAGGAAAATACAGTGAGTGTAAGACATGCTAAATCATACTTGTGTGAGGATACCCAGAGAGGCCCAGAAACAGGTAGACATACATGTCTACATCTCAGGTGAAAGCAATATTTGGAAGTAACCAGGTTTGAAGGACCATCATAGGAGTAGATTTGAGCACATAAGGATACATCTCTTTCATCCCTTTTACCCAAGATTTTTTTTTTTTTTTTTTTTTTTTGGTACTGAGGCCAGATAAATAAAACATAATGGTGTTGGTAAACCTTTGCAGTGAGGGAAGGAAGAAAAGAAATTCTCAAATAAATTATAGTCTTCTAAACAAAAGGCCCTGAATTCCATAAAACAACTCCAAAATAGCAGATGTACTTAATGAACACCTTCAAACCTCAGGAATGTTTCTCAGTTAGCCATCCAAAATCCTGTTAGAGTATAGGCTGAGATAAAAGGCAATGTTTAAAGATGTACTAGTTTTGATGCATAGTAATAGATACCTTCAGCTAACTTTGGTGTGGCCACAACAGGAACCCAGATCATGGGTTATCTGACATTTACTGCTTTTATATCTTAGTTGCCTCATCCCTTCAAGAACTTTTTTTTTTTTTTACATTTGTTTAGTTTTGAGAGACACAGGAAGACAGAGCACACATTGGGGAGGGGCAGAGAGAGACTGAGACACAAAATTTGAAGGAGGCTCCAGACTCCAAGCTGTCAGCATAGAGCCCGACATGGGGCTGGAACTCACTAAACTGTGAGATCATGGCCTGAGCCGAGTTGGACACTTAACCAACTGAGCCACCCAGGCACCCCAAGAATTATTTCTGAATGTAATCCTATATTTGCTAGGGAAGAAGTACACTCCAGTGCACAAGCTCTAGGATCAGTTCTATGTTCAAATTCCTGTCCAACCATGTATTAAAAATATGATCACAGTAAATACCTAATGTCTCTTAGCTTCAGTTTCCTCATCTGTGAAGATAAGATAATAAAGCAATTGCATACCAAAGGTGCTCACCCTCTGCCTCCCTCCACACCCATAATAACCTAGAAAAAAAAATATCTGACTCACTCTCCCCCTTCCGATCTGTCAGCCATGTCCCGTCAGGAGTACAAAAATCATTTTAGCACTTTCAAAAAGAAGGAATTAATGGAAGTCACTAGTTACAAAGATGATGGAAGAGCCAAATAGGAGGCACGGTGAGGTAGTCAAGACACTGACAGCAGCAGTAAGCCACTACCATTCCTGTAGCTGGAGAGACCCAGAGAGAAAGCAGGACTACTGGACTTCAGAACTGGGGATCTCTGGCAGAAAGCAGAATCACTCCTACCAGGAGTTTGAAATCACGTAGCCACTGCTTGTGATGATCCCTGCATCTAGTTGGCTGCAAAAGTATGGGACAAAATATTCTAGATCCTTCCTTCCTTTTGCCCTCCAGTCTCCCATTGGCCAAATGAACTGGAAGCCAGTCATAAAGGAACCCAAGAAATGTGGTCACAGAGATGATTTTTAGAGTGCATAACAAAGCAAGGAAAGAGCGAGGATGAATCTTAACTTTAACAGCAAAACAGTGACCTACCTTCTTTGTTTTATCTTCCTTTCATTTGGTGCCCATCTCTACCTTCCCTTCCTCTTTAACCCCAAAATGACAAAAATGCTAAGATCTGTAGTTCCCTATGCAGGAGGATGCCAGACAGTAGAAGCTTCGAGGAGGAACAGAACAGGGTAAGGGGCACTAAGAACAGAATCACTCTTGCTTTAGATCTTTGGGATTTGAAACATCATCGAACTTTTTTGCATTACAGAGATTTTAGTCTAATGAAGATGGAGGTGACTGAAAATGAGTAAGATTCATTTTTTTCACAAGGTACACAAAGAAATCAATGTTGTTGCTTTATAGTAATTCCATGCATGACAGAGTTGGTATATTTCTAAGGCTTGGAATAAACTCTTCTATAGACAGAAACCTGTAGATTCCATTTTGTTTCTCCTTGATTGCAGGACATTTTAGTCTACATATGCTTAGATTCGTGCTTTGTTCTAGCATTTCTTTATGCCTTATTAACTTTAGTAATGGAAAGTGTCTCTTTGTTTGAATTGCCACAATTTAGTTATATTAGAGAATTCAAATTAAAAAGTTAAACTCCCATATGCAGTGTTAGAATCTAATATCATGGTTCATCAATGTTTGAAATTCAGTTGAATAGGATATATGGATTTTGCCCTGGGATTAGCTTTATAATACAGGTATATTTAAAATGAAATTGATTTTAATGATTGAGGTACAGTAACTTCAGTTCCAAATTAAGGTTAAAATAACAAATTTACTGAGATACCTCTGCTATGAAACACTCAATTAATAGACATTTTAACCTAACCATGCAGGTTACAACAAATTATCTCTTTGAGATCTATAACAAATTATTACTAGAAGAAAACAGGCAACAAGCAAAAATAAAATAAAATCAACAATACCTGACTTTTGTACTGCTCTGGAATCAATGGCAACAGACTCGCCTTTAAAGCTGATCACGTCAAACATGCCAAAAGAATAGAGTTGGGATACCAATTTATTACCTGATTTGTGTCGTCCTACTAAACAGAAAGAATACTAAACATTCAGTATTACGGGAATTTCAAAGAACTTGAGAACTACACGGAAGATGTTTAAATACTTCAAGAGCTAAGGAAATGCAAAATCATAACATGTGATACAGCCATCTGGCAGAGAGTGCAGACGGAGAATTAGAGAATGACTTCACTAGAAATGTACTGAGAAATGGTTAATAACCAACCTTTTGGGAGTTTGGGAGAACCCAGATTCATTGTGTTTGCCAATTTCTGTGGTATAGATATTTTCACCTTGGCCGATTTCAAGTTACCAGCATGATGTCACTGAATGTGGAGTTGGGAAGAGGTGTATAGTAGCACCCCGTTATAAAGTATTCCCACCATACAGATCCAATAGGTGTAAATACTTCAAGAAACAGATAATATTTCTTTAAGTGATACCGTAAAATAATAAAAATGTAATAAAATATAAAAAATAATTTAGGGAATATATAAGAAATTAATATTTCTTTAAGTGATGCATTTTGAGTATTTATTGCCTTTATTCTTAATATAATTTAATAAGTTTATATCATGTAATTTTAATAGAAGCTGTGTTTAATAACTAGTTGGCTTGTGCAATTCCTGAAATCTTAACTGTCAGTTCTCATGAGCCTGTCTGTATAGGCTAGCTGTGGCACAGCAATAGTAATGATTCAAATGTAGGGATGTAGATTGTGTGGGCTCTGAGAGTGAGAGGATTACTCCTATGTTCTGGGTAATTAATAGGATTTAATATGTTCCCTCAACATCTCCAACAGTAGTGCAGGATCTTGCTGCATAGCTCTGATTGTATGATACTTCAGCCAGCTTAGCTTACAAACAAAAATTGTTTAGACTACATAAGAGCTTTTGTAGTGAAGTCTCTCTTAATTCCAAAAACATTTACTATTAACCACATAAATATTTAAGATAATCAAAATCATGGGATTTTTTTTTGTTAAAGAATCTCTATATATTAGGCCTAACTTAACAACTATATGTTAGGGGGGCCTGGGTGGCTCATTCAGTTTCAACACAGGCCATGATCTCAGGGTTTGCAGGATAGAGCCCCATGTTGGGCTCTATGCTGACAGTGTGGAGCCTGCTCTGGATTCTCTCTCTCCCTCTCCCTCTGGCCCTCCCCTGCTCATGCACATACATGCTCCGTCTCAAACAATATTAAAAAAACTGAAAAAAACTGTATACTAATATGACAAATATATTATTAGTACTATAATCCAAATTGAAAAGTAAAATTTTAGTAACATATGGGTTTAGAATTTTAAAATGAAATCTTATGACATTTATATTTAGTAGTATAATGTATGAGAACTTAAATTGCTCATATCTATAAGTTTACTTTGTTCAATTTCTAAGAATGTTTACATAAATGGGAATACTTGGTGATACATCAGACAACTGCAATATGATATTTTAAAAGGAAGTCAAATATACTATAAATGAAATATACAAGACTTAAGGAAATTTAATTAATTTTTAAAATTGGATCATATGTTAATGTATCTTTAAAGTCTTTTGTTGAAGCATAATAATTTTTAAACTAAACTTAAAAATGCAAAGAACTAGAAGTTTAAATACATAAGATTTCAGTATTTTTAAAGCCAAATGTAGTTCCGAATACAAAAGTCAACCTCAGGAAAAAATCTCATTGGCAAACTGTTTTCTTGGAAATTTATGTTTGAGGATGAATGTCAATATGTTCTAATACAAACATATAATTCTATTCCAGTAATATGCTTTTGAGGAGGTGATGTGGGCCAAGAGCTAGTAGAAATGAAAGGAGAAAGTACAATCTTTATAAAGGGTAAGAAAAATCTTAAGAGCCCAGATTGGAAATTGACAGAGATGTTTGATTGGAGTAACAGGGTTTTCAAAACATTTTCAACTAGTGATCATCACATGATCATTGGAGCTTTCATATAAAAACAAAAATTTCCAACTTTTTTTGGAAAAACTTCAAGATCAGACAATAGTGAATTTGGATTTCTGCATATCCACGATTAGCTGGAGCTGTCTGGAAGCTTTTTCCAAGGTCCTCACAGGACCACTTCACTTCTTTGGTTCCTGTAGACATCTGAATATAAGCCACAGGTCAACATTTTAGGGGACTAAACTATTTTCAAATTCTGAGTACCAAAGCTGGTCTCATTTCTATAAAATATAGTTTGGATGATGTGGGGGAAAGTATGTGCTTCACCAAAAGCTCCCTTCTGAGATGTTTAAGTGTTACTGGCATCAGTGTTTAAGGGTTCAGGAGAGCTGAAGAGAAGTGAAGGAGTAAATTCTGACACAGATAAAGGAAGACCTACTGAAGTCTTTATAATGTAAGGGCTTCCACCAGAATACAGGACTTCTTTTCTTCATGGATTCCTACTTGATCAACATAAGGAGATTAAACTCATCGCACACCACTTTCTTAATTCATGATGAAATTTGGGATTAAGGGGAATTTAGAAGTTCAATAGACTGGGAACAAGAGATCATTCCTCACTTAATCTCACTGTTAGTGCAAATACAAATTTTAGTAGAGGTTACCATCATCTAGTCCCATTTTCCTTTTTCAGGTTGACAGATAGACTTACTTTCTGGTTCTGAAATATCTGAACTACGTGGGCGGCGAAGGTAGGTAATCTGCTCATTCTCTTTAGCATATTGTTAGTGAAACAGAATCATTAGAGGTGAAACAACCGATATGGATGCATGGGGGCCATGCAGCATACGGCCTTGACCTCCTATATTCTCTAATGACCTACCTCCATGTTTCCATTCATTATCCTAGGGGTATGCCTGACAGTTTTGTGGCAGAGAAACTAAGGATTAAACTTCAAAGAGTGTTCTCAATACAGATTAGTCATAGTAAAGGGCAAGCGATGAAATAGGCCCAAGAAAAGCACTGGGCTTTTTGGTCTTATCTAAATTTAATATACTTTGCATTGAAGCAGTTACATTTTCCTCCAAGTCCACTTTTCTATGTAGACTATTAAAGAAACAGGATAACTTCTGAATTTGGGGAATCTGATATGTTTCTTTCAGGCCTTTCCTTCCCCAGGATTAGACACACACACACACACACACACACACACACACACACACACACACTCATGCACACACACAATCACCTTACAACTGTTCACGTTAAAACAATGTAGTCATCAGTAATCTTTGCTTTAATACAGTAATTCAAAAACTCATGCATTCCTAAATAGCAATGACAACCAAAGTGATCTGAACCTAATTATAATAGTTAATATATTTTCAGTCCTCATGTATTAAAAATTAGTTAACTATAAAGAAAATAGGCAAGTTACATATATATGTATTTTTTGCAAGTTATGTTTTTTTGTTTAAATATACAACTTATGACCAAAAATCAGTTCCCCAAGCAAGAAACATTGGAGGCTAAAAAAAAATAAAATTATAAAAATATATGCGATAGCAGGCCAAGCTTTGGATTTTAATCAGATATCTCAAGTGTGACACAACTGGGCCAAACGCTTGCTGAGCAATCATGAAAAAGACAACGCTGCTTATTTTTCTCTGTGATACAACAAAAATAACAAAAAATTGTATCCGAATTTATTAGTTTGAAAATATATTAATATTTGACCATTTTTGATCTACAGCAAAAGCCATTTATTTTCAAGAATAACAGAAAAACCGAAAATGTACGTTTTCTCCCCTACTTTAATATTATCTTTCTCAATATTTCCCTGCACATATTTCCTCTGTTTTATATTGAAATCAGTGGGTATATGTCCTTCATCTCATATTATTGTCATTCAGTAATGAGTGTATCTTTTACTTAACAATTAAATTATTTTTAGAGCTTTTCAATTATGAATTGCTTTATTCATCATTCTCCGAGGGAATCAAGTAAGGAATGCCCCAAAGTGAGAGCAATGTGCTTTCTTATGACTGACAAAAGGGAAGGTACGTCACACAAATGTTTCCCACGTTTCAACTCCTCTCTTGGTTTTGCTTGTTATAGTCCTTTCTCAACTGTCTTCAAAAAATTTTCCCAATTTAGTTCTAAGGAATATCATAGTTCTACAGTATAAAATATTCCCCAAAAAAATCTTCACTGGTAAATTATCTTTGCGAAATACTAGGTTGAATAATGTAAATAGGTTTTTTAAAGTTTATTTCTTCAGAGAGAGAGTGAGCATGCACGCACTGACGAGTGGGGAGTTGGCAGAAAGAAGGGGAGAGAGAGAATTCCAAGCAGGCTCCATGTTGTCAGTACAGAGCCCAATGTGTGGCTTGAACTCACAAACTATGAGATCAGGACCTGACCCAAAATCACAAGTTGGATGCTTAATTGACTGAGCCACCCAAGTGCCCCTGTAAATAGATTTTCTAAAGTCAAGGCTTTTCTGGAACTGTAAATGCTATATCTGCCTTGTCAATATCCAAGAGAGGACTACAGTATAAACATTTTTCCATACTTACTTGCCCTAATACACTATATGTTTCTTGAATTAACCTTTAAGATAAAAAGGAATGTTTTTTGGAACATCATTTGCCAATGTATGTAGTAATTGTCCTTGATAACTCAAATTTACTTTTAGAGGATCCTGAACTGTCAGATAGGTTGGGACAGAAGCCCAGATCTTTATGCTGGTTGAACAATATTTAGGGAAACAAGGACTTTGGCACTACCTCTGACATCATAGTTTCATAGCGATTAGATATCTTACTCACATTTTAATTCAGTTAGAAAGATTTCCTTTTAAAGAAAGAAATTTATAGCCCAGGAATTAAGTGGATGGGCAGTTAGGTTAACCTTGCAATACAGGTATTCCATCTCCAGATAATAAAAAGTGGCATATTTGGTTTTGGCATATTTCTATATTACAATGATAGAACTGAAATGCTTTGAAATAAATTTTATTCCATGTTCACTACCATTTTCAAAAGACATTCTGGGATTGGATAAGAGGATGATGGGCTTGTAAAAGTTGTAAAGCATCATCCTCCATTTAACATCTCCTATGAGAAACCTACCCAACAAAGGATGTGGATGTATCATATGGAAGACATTAGAGCAAGTTTCAGTTAAGGTTTTTAATAAAACTTTGAGATAATTCTTTAAGGCAAGCTTTAGTTGATTTATTTTATCTTATTTTTCTCAAAATTTTTATTTAAATTCTAGTAAGTTAACATATAGTGTAATATTGGTTTCAGGCGTTGAATCTAGTGATGCATCACTTACATACAACCCCCAGTGCTCAAGATAAAAAGTTCCCTCCTTAATACCCACCACCCATCTAGCTCATCTCCCACCCACCTCCATTCATCAACCTTCAGTTTGACCTCTGTCATTAAGAGTTTCCATTTTGCTTCCCTCTCTTTGTCCCTTCCTATATATTCATGTTTTGATTCCTAAAGGTCACATATGAGTGACATATGTCACTCTTACTTCACTTAGCATAAAACACTGTAGCTCTATCCATGTCTTTGCAAATGGCAAGATTTCATTCTTTTTAATGGCTGAGTAATATTTCAGTGTGTGTGTGCGTGCGCACGTGCACGCGCCGTATAACCCTGGATTGTAACTTGTTCTGCAAGTGTTCCACAAGACAAGCAAATATTTCTAATAAATTTTAACTTGATAATGAGCAATGTCTGGCAATATGAGTAGTACATGACACCAAACCTCACATGATCACAACTGAGCCAGTGATTCCTCTCTCTCTCTCTCTCACTGCAGGGTTATGAATGGTTGACTCCCATGCTCAGACGCTCAGTCCTAGGCAGCGGTGTTTGGCAGAAATCAGTGACTTTTCAGAACATTGGAAGGTGTCCACAACTGGCACTTGCATATTTTTTGTCATTTCAGAGCGCCTATGGACAGTCCTTAGCTTTTCCATACAAGAGTAAGCTTTGCTTCATTCTAGCATTCGTTCTTCAGGAATGCTTTGCTTCATTCTAGGTCAGGCTGCCTGCAGATATAGACCCCTTCCTCTGCTGCCTTATTAATACTTTTAATAATTTTATTATTAATAGTTTATTAATACTGTACTATAGAAAACATCTGGGTGAGTGTATACAATGGCCCCATACAGAAAGAGAGTCCACAGTGCCAATAGATAGCAGTGATTCTGTTAGTGAAAGTCATCCTACACAATAACCTCCTCTCTCTTGTCTCCCTCACAGCAGCCACAAAGATTTTCAAAGGTAAGTGCAGGTTAACTAATTTTTCTTTATATTTTGTATTTTCATTAATATTTTTCATTATATTACAGTATTATAATCATTTTTTATGAATATTTTTGGGTTGGGGAATGAATCATCCGAGTTTCCATTTATTACAGTGAAATTCATTTTGAAAGAAAGTGCTTTGGATTACAAGCATGTTTCTGGAATGGATTATGCTCGCAAACCAAGGTTTTATTATCATACACACACACACATGAACACACACATACCACATTTTTTATCCATTCATCAGTTGATGTACACTTGGGCTCATTCCATAGTTTGGCTATTGTTGATAGTGCTGCTATAAACACAAGGGTACATGTACTCCTTCAAATCTGTATTTGTCTATCTTTTGAGTAAATAACTAGTAGTGCAATTGCTGGGTCTTAGGGTAGTTCTATTTTTAATTTTTGGAGGAACGTCCATACTGTTTTCTAGAGTGTCTGCGCCAGTTTGTATTCTTACCAACAATGTAAGGGCGTTCCCCTTTCTCCGCATCCTCACCAACATCTGCTGTCTCCTGTGTTAATTGTAGCTACTCTGACAGGTGTGAGGTGGTATCTCTTTGTGGTTTTGATTTGTATTTCCTTGATGATCAGTGATGTTGAACATCTTTTCATGTGCCTGTTAGCCACCTGGATGTCTTTTCTGGAAAATGTCTATTCAGGCCTTCTGCTCATTTCTTAACCGGATTATTTGTTATTTTGGGTATTGAATGGTGCTGGGAAAACTGGACAGAAACATGCAGAAGAATGAAACTGGGCCACTTTCTTATACCACACACAAAAATAAATTCAAAGTGGATGAAAGATCTAAATGTGAGACAGTAAACCATGAAAATCCTAGAGGAGAACACAGGCAGCAACCTCTTTGACTTTAGCTCGTGCAACTTCTTACTAGACACACTGTCAGAAGAAAGAGAAACAAAAGCAAAAATGAACTATTGGGACTCCATCAAGATAATTTCTGCACAGCAAAGGAAGCAACCAACAAAAGTAAAAGGCACCCTACAGAGTGGGAGAAGATATTTGCAAATGACATAGTTGATTTATTTTAAAGTCATGATGAGGAAAGGAGTTACATATTCAGAAGCGACATAGAAACTGAAGTCAGTGAGGAAAACTCAGGAAATCTCAAAGGAATAAATCTCACACTGTTCCTGAAATATAATTTTGTAGTTCTAATTCAATGGAAGAGTTCAGTGTTCACTCCATGGTTTGCCAGCTACTGATGAAAGTAAGTATTGAATAGCCGTGCGCTACTGAAGATACGGTACATGTGTGTGCAGGGCGACCACAAAATCCAGTTTACCTGGCAAAGTTTTAGCCATGCCTTAGCCTAGTCAATCATGTCTTGATTTGGAAGATGACTTATATGGTTACCCTACTGTGATCCCACATGAGTTTAATGTAGCCAAGCTGCACCCAGCATGACCCACTCCCAGGTTACTGTGCTTTTTATTTTCCATTTCTTCTCCTACAAAAGGAAGGTTATAATTTTCCAATACTGTGACCTTATTTTTGTGCTTTAAACATAGCAGCAGAAAAATGAATCCAAGCTACACAAATTTAGTCAGACAGACCCTACTACACATTATATGCTTTTTCTTTTTACTTTATCTGCTTGTTAAGGTCATTAAAACAACGTTGGTAAAAAACATTAATGACATGGGTACCATCTGGAAAATGAGAATGAAATGAACTTATTTGGGCAGGATATGGTTTCTCTAATCAACAATCTTTTACAGACCCTGAGTCATAATCAATTACTTGTCATTTCAACATGGAGGTATATGGTTATATTAAGCAGTGACATGATTTCATCCTGCCTTCAAAGAGGAAGGGCTGAAATAGAATTACAGAATTGTTTGATTTCCCTCAATTCAGGTGGATAAAACTAGAAAAATGATTTGACAGGAAAAGATGAGTAAATTTGAACTGTGCTCTGAGAATAACAGATCTCATTGATTTTTAAATATTTAAAACATTCTGTGGACGGTGATGAAGCTCCTATGAAGATAAGAGTTTAAATATAGCCACACTGGCTTCTTTGGTCAATATTAGCTGAAATGCCAATACTAACTAAACATACCAAGCTACTATATATAGCTAGGAAAGGAAGTTATAAAATAATATTCTTCTGAGTTCCTAAGTACATTAAAGGAATTTCACCTTAAACTTAGTAACACTGTCAATTTACTGAGGCATTTAGAATTGTAGATGTATTGGTACATGTTATGGGCTTACCTATGAATTAAAAGAATGAACTTTATATCAGGTATATAACAGCTGGTTTGCTTTAGTGACGGAGATATTACACTGAAATTACTGCATAACAACTTAAAATTTGTATTAGGGTTTCCCAGACTCTAAGTGGCTTTTCTCTTAGTGTTCATGGTATAAAAGTGACATACCATGGTTTCCTGAAGCTATCTTTAATAGGAAATATCTTTGATGGGGAGAAGAATAAAAGCAGGAATTAAGATTGGGAGTCATGATAACATAGTAACAAAAAATGTATTGAAAGATTTCTACAAATTATAGTCAAAAGAAACATCTTTATTTTTTTCTTTATTTTAAAGAAATGTTTTATTATTTATTTTTGAGAGAGAGAGGCAGAGCATGAGTGGGGGAGGGACAGCTGTCAGCACAGAGCCTGAGGCGGGGCTTGAACTCATGAACCGCAAGATTATGAACTGAGCCAAAGTTGGATGCTTAACTGACTGAGCCAGCCATGTGGCCCAAAAGAAACATTTTTTAAAATATCTGGGCTATAACAATGTTCTTATTGAAAACTTAAAATGTTGTGATTTGAAAAATACAGTTACACCGGTCACATCACAATTCTCCAAATTCTTATAAAGAAGGTGCAGACTCTGGCTCTCACTCTTCTTCTCTATTAGTTTAGCATCAAAATCACCAAAGCAACTTATTTTTAAAGAATATAACTTATTTCAATTACACAGACACAGCCTTAACTTCTCTATGTATTTTAATGACTTTTTTCAATGAGGCACTAAGAAGTTCTCAGAGAAGGTAACAGACATACTATTTATCTAGCACTATTGTCACAGAATGAGTCTGATAGTAAAACATACCAACTGTCCAAAGGGGAAAATTTCTTGTCAACATCAAGGAATTTTAGCTCAATGAAGTTGACAGATTCTCCGTCTTTGGTCACATTACAATCTACTGGCTCTGATGAAGATATTGTCAGTTGTTTTCTAAATATTGTGGGTGTGCTTTAAGTGGGTGTGGGATGAATGAGAGGCCACTGTCTTAGCCAGCTAAAGGAAGAACATAGCTTTCCTTATAAAATAAAGCAAAACAGCACCAAAAGCACATCCCTAACCAAAGTGTTCAAAATATAATGAGGCAGGGGCCATGAGCAAGATGAGTACTTTTGAGCATTTTGAGCTAGCATTCCCTTTAAAAAATAAACAAATAAATAAAACCTTTTGATAAATGAACCTGTTCCATTTGCTTTTGTTCTTATTGTTGTGATGGTGGTGAATGCTATCTATTAAGATGAAGGGAAGCAGTTAGAAAAGTAGGCCTTTAAAAGGGAAGTTTTTATTTCTTAGAGGACTTTTAGCAGAATATTGTCTTTCTAAAAACAAGAGAAAGATAGGAAAGCTAAATGACACTACTCTAATTAAGAAAAAATTTACTTCCTGTGAAATAGTAAATCATGTATACTACCATTTATGAAAATACTGATTTCCAAATTTCAGGTTCTTTCAGAAAAATTCTTCTGTACCATTTCAAGGTCAACACAGACAGATAATAAATAGCACCTTTCTGGAAAACATTCTGTTGGTGCAGTTCTTGGACAATCTGATCCAGTGTGTAAGTCTGCTCTTCTCATCTAAAAATGGCTTCTGAGGAATAAGCATACCACATCAAATGTGTAAGCCACTGATGTCTCTCTAGCTTAATAGTTTTATCCCAAGTAACTCTGGCCTGTTGAAGTAGAGTCATTAATTAAGAAGACTTCAGCTGTCTGGTTGCTACACCTCAGGCTCTCTGGACAGATTACACATCTTATAGTTCTCCTGAGTGGGAGGCATGTCAGCCTGACTAATGAAGACTATCACTGTAATGCAGCAATCACCAGGCCAGCGGTACTGTGGTGTCACTGCTAGATTATGGAGCAAAGTGGCACTTTGAGTGTTAAAGCAAAGCCTGCTCCATGATCCAAGGATTTTTTTTTTTTTTCTGAGCCAGTATCTCCAGAACACACGGTTACCTATGTAGAGCAAAAGAGGCAATGATTATATCCTTAGCCTGTACAAACCAAATAAAATGAAGTCTCCGGTGGAGGGTACAAGATAATGGGATTTCAGACTACAGAAGTGAGCTGGAAAATGGCAGAATCTGTAAAATTGGAAAATCCATCTACTGACTAGGCATTTAAAGTAAAAAGGAAATCATCATAATAACAATAGAAAATAACAAAGAGTTGAGTGTGGTAAGAATCAGTGGTGAAATTTTAATTTCAGGTCAAAAATAACATTTAAATGTATTCAGTCAAAATCTCACATTTCTATTTCTAGAGGTTGTCTTTAAAACCATCTCTTTCATAGTATTTTGGAGGTATTAATTCCTTAATTCTAGCAATGTCAGTAGGTTGCAAATATTACCTCCATTGTTTTAAAGATAGCGAAATCGATTGTCAGAGAAGCTATTTGCTCATCGTTGCAGAGATAATGGGAAATTGAAACTTATGACAAAGAGTGCAAATTAAAAAAAGTTCATCTCTTTGTTCACTTCATCTAATATTTTTAAAAAAATTTTTTACATTTTTAATTTATTTTTGAGAGACAGAAAAAGACAGAGTGTGATCAGGGGAGGGGCAGAGAGAGAAAGAGACACAGAATCCAAAGCAGGCTCCAGGGTCTGAGCTAGTGGTCAGCATAGAGCCCTGCATGGGACTCGAACCCACAATCCATGAGATCATGACCTGAGCCAAAGTTGGACGCTCAACCAACTGAGCCACCCAGGTGCCCCCACTTCAACATTTTAAAGAGGACTTACTGCCCCCAGACTCCCTTGTGATAAGTGAAACTTGAACACAGATCTTCACAGCAGTTGAGAGGTTCATTTTTTCAGAATCTTGGCCATTGCTCTAAATGCAGCACTGGCTGTGCCACTCATTAGCTGTTGGACAGAGACCAAGTCTTTCCCTGAGCCTGTGTCCGCTGTAAATCAAGGCTAAATATCACCCTAACTGTCTATCACAGGTGTGTAAAGATCACAGTAGATAATAGGTTTGAAATGTTTTTGGAGAATGCAAAGTGCTCTACTGAAATGAAGTATTATTACTAGTCATTATTGTGGGTGTCATAAGCAAAGCCACAGTAGGCAGAAGCTTCTTTGATCGAGGGACTCGGGGAGGATACACTGAGAGTAACCATATGGAGCCATGAAGAACCCAAAGTTCATGCCTCCATTAGGGGAAAGAAAGGCTGGGCCTCCACTACCTAATCTTCATCCAAGGGAAACATGTGGGTGGTTGTGTGTTTCTAGGATGAATCCCAGGCCGTGACTGCCATATCTCTTAGAAGCTTCCTAACCTTGGCAATATTCCTGGAAATTGAGAAGACTCTTTCTTTTGGATTCCTGTATTTCAGCTGCCTACCATGACCAGCATGTCACTATGATACTGCTGAAACTGAGCAAAGAAAGGTCCCTGTTTCTCTTCTAAGAGACATAGCCCGTATAGGTGTGTGTATACATTCTATAATAATTCTCAATATACCCTGTTACAATATACCTGCTTTTTGACCCTGAATATAAAATCCTTCAAACCATACCTGTACTTTCTTCTATCAAAAATCACCAGGAATAGTCCTAGGCATAAAAAAGGCAATAATAAAAATTCCCCAAATATAGGCCCCTCTAAAAATGTCAGAAGTATGACACAAAACAAAAAAACAATGACTGGGTTAGTGTAGCACCATCTGTTTGCCCTAACCTGGCACCTACAAGGTTGCTACTGTGTTGAGATATTTTCTTTGGATTGCTTCCTAAACCTATGTATTAACTTTTAATGTAATTACAATGTTGATTTACTTTTCTGGTCAGAGACCATTATATGCTGTATTAAAGAGATAACTCAGGTCTTGGTACTCACAATATGACATCTCACTGATCATGCATAGTAAGTCCACACATATAGAAAAATCATGAAAATCAAAAACATCAACAGTGGGGAAGCCTGGGTGGCTCAGTTGGTTAAGTATCTGACTTTGGCTCAGGTCATAATCTCATGGTTTGTGAATTTGAGCCTCATGTCGAGTTCTGTTCTGAGAGCTCAAAGCCTGGAACCTGCTTCAGATTCTGTGTCTCCTGCTCTCTCTACCCCTTCCTTGCTCATGCTCTGTTTCTGCCTCTCTCCTTCTGTCTCAAAAATAAATAAGCATTAAAAAAAATAAAAATAAAACATCAACAGTGGAGTGAGAAAAGTTTTGAAAAGTCTTTGTCAGCTTGTGTACAAAGGATATGGTCAGTGGACTAAATTCATACTTTGTGTTTTCTTGGGCTGCCCCAGCCTGGATTGGAGGCAGGTAAAAATGGAGTGAATAGTGACATTGGTGTTTTGGGCTCTCCCTCTTATTTGCTATTATAGACCTTTAACTTCCAGGAACATTATTTCCTCTCACCTAATTAAGGAGTCTGTGGGGAATCTCTCACTGGCATGCTCCTTGTGTTATTATAGTTGCTTTAGGCACTGAAAAAAGGCCATTTTGTCTCTTCTGCTCTTTGGGCCTCTAAAAAAATGCAAAGGCTTTCACCAGGCCCACCTAACATGTGTTCCTTGGTACCATTATAAAGCAGTACTCTGCTCCTGGCCTGAAACGCTCCAGATGCCAAATCAGAGAATGAAACTTGAGTGGTGGAAGGGGCCTTCATGAAGCACATGGTACCTTGCATGCAAGCCTGCCCATCACCGTTTTGTCAGTACCAAAATGGCGCTGTCTTGTGACTTATCAGTGAAAACAAGCACTCCAGGTTTTACTCACAATGCCTTCTCTACCTGGGACCAAGTCATGGGTCTACAGGTCAAGACTGAGGACAAATCTGAGTGATGAACATCATGCTGGGTTCCTTTTCTCCCTCATCTGATGAAACAGTAAAGCCCAAGTCAGATTATGGAGTCTAGGTCCTCAGTCAATCAAAATTAGTGTGAATTTATGCCAGTTTCTTGTCTTCTCTCTCTAGACCTTTGTCAAATTCCCTGTAAATTAGGCATAAAATGCAAGTCATAGGCCTATGAACTTTCTGAAGACTGGGCAAAAATAATCCATGATATCCAGTCAAGACTCAGTAGATATCAGCTATCATTTTTCTTCAAAATATTCACATTGTGGGGAAATCTAATTCTTCATGTAAAGAAGAAAGTGAAATAAACTCATTTCAAATGAACACAGGAAATACTTCTTTTATAGAAGTGTTTTGGTATGCACATGATGAAAATGACTTCTGTCTTTGGGGGATGGGGGGCCGTAGCCTTGCTACCTGATGTCATCTCCATGAGTATTTCCTCACACGCTGGGAAGGTGCCAGGTCTGGAGCTTTATGATAAATTTCTATCTTGGATGACCACAGTTAATTTATCCAAGATACCTCCATAAAACTACTGTATGTATTTATTTATATTTATTTATTTATTTATTTTCCCGAATAGTCCCGAATGTCATGACTGAGTTGCTGTTTCCTCCGCCATGACTGGATCAGCTGCACTGATGGAATGAAATAGCTATTTCTGGTACAATTTAAACCAGAATCTTAATATCTCTGTTCATGATTTTCTTTATCAAATGACAGTAATTATATAACTAACTGCAAGGAAAACGAGAAATGACAACTAAAATTCACTGAAATACTCTGAAGTTCAAAGTGCCCTATAAATACACAGTAAGTACAACATAGAGGACCCTCTTTTATCCCTAAAAACACACATTTCCAATAAAAATCTCCATCATAGGAGATGAGAAAATATCTTGTGCTCAAATCAGGATTGATAACTGATCCTTTTTCACAAACAGGAGGAAATATGAATTGGTCAGAAAAAGAATCTAGACATTTCCATCATCATAAACAAAGGGAGATATTTTTTATATTCTGAATTGCATCTGCTGCATCTTCTCAAGGGGAAATCTATGAAATAAAAAAAAAAACCAACCTTCAAAAATTAAATTTCATCCTTTGTTCACATAGGTACTTTGAAGCATTAAGTTCAATTTCCAAAAAGTGCCTTAGTAGTGGAAGGTTTTGGCTGAAGAAATAAATGCGTGTGTTATGAAAATTGCCTCAGAGGATTTCATTGCACTGACATTCTTTTATTCATGAGTAATGAGTGCCAAAACTTATTTCAAAGTATAATGATGAATATGCTAATATAAATTTTGTTCTATTCACAAGTAGTTGAATATCTTAGAGACAAGAACTAGTTCATTATCACAACATGACTGCTGAACTGTGTGGGTTGTTAAGGGTTTTCTTGACCTCTTTTGCATAAACAAGACCACATGGAATCAAATTGTTGCAAATACATTTGTACAATGCCTATTTACCCCCCATATGGGTCAGCTGAAACCAATGGATGCAAACACTAAAACTCAATATACTTTATATTTTCCCCATCTTTCACTACAGTGGTGGTTTAGCTCCCCAACAACAACTGCTATTTACTGGCTGAAAGGTACCATTGTATGAAGAAGGAATGAAGTCAAATTTTATTTACACTTAATCTGATAGGACTTGAGATGTTCTGGAAAACAATTAAAAAGAATGCATAATGGACATAAGAGTATCAAATCAAGAACTACACGACAAATCTAAAAGTAGATGGTAGTTATTAGAATAAATAACAACTAAAATAAATATCATTTATATGCTGACAAAAACCAGGTCACTGTCAAAATAAAACCATCCTATTAACAAAACAACATAGGTGTACATTATTTTAGTTTTTACTGTGGATTTTAGGTGCAATCCGTGCTTCTAAACTATCAAGACTTAATTTTTTCAAATTGGCTTTTAAATATTGAGATTCAAAACTCAGCATCAATTAAATAATCAAATTCAGTGTTTAAATATCAAGCCATAGGAAATTAATGCTGATTGTATTTTATTAGAGTCAACTGGAAGTTTTACAAATTTAAAGAGATCTGGGAAGTTTTTATGATATGAGCAAAAAATATCTTTCTCTTGTTTGTGGGTGGTTTTAATAAGTGATAAAGAAATATATTTAGATTAGCTGAGTCAGGCTGTGGTTTTTGTTCTAAAATGGGTATTTATCATCTATAAGATTAAAGACCGAAAATATCGTTTTTACACATCCATCATTTAGTTCAGGGTGTCTTACCTTACCACACTATCATGTATCCTAACATACTGTCTGTGAAGTTCATTGTGAAGAGAACTGGCCATTCTGTTTTCCATTGATTTAAAAAGCAATGCTAGGGCACCTGGGTGGCCTGGCCGGTTAGGAATCTGACCTAGGCTCGCTCACGATCTCACCATTTTTGAGTTCAAGCGCCAGGCCCGGCTCTGTGCTGACAGCTCAGAGACTGGAGCCTGCTTTGGGTTCTGTTTCTCACTCCCTCTCTCTGCCCCTCCCCCACTTGCACTTTCTCTCTCTCTCAAAAATAAACATTAAAAAAATTTTTTTTAAAAAGCAATGCCACTATTTTCAGAAGGAAATTAATTTTAAACTATTAAACATAAGACAGGAATTCAAGTTTATAGCATTCATATTAGCATTTAAAATCATTTCTTTAAAATCCCCAGTCTTATCCAAATATGGGCTTGTTTTTAGACAAGATCCTCTTTAGAAACTACCAGTGGGACTTTTTTTAAGATTTAATGCTCAGTTACCTTTCTCTTTTCTGGTTGGTTTCTTGGTTAAAGTACACCAGGGTATCTGTCTTTGTTAGGAAAAAAAATCTGACTGTGAATTAGCTATTCTTGCTAATTGGAACAGCATTTTTGTAAATGATACATTTATAAAAAATATACTTTATATTTACACTTCTTTTTATAAAACCTATGCTGAGGAAACTGATGGTCATCTTTGTTCTGGGTTATTTTTGAAATAGTTTTTATTTTACGAAATAGACTATGCTTTTAAAATTAGAGAGGACTTTTAAAACCATGTCCTCCAATCCTCTCACATATATAGACGAGATTTTGGTTGGGGCACAGGAGTGGCTCAGTTGGTTAGGTGTCCAACTCTTGATTTCGGCTGTCATGATCTCAGGGTTCATGGGAGCGAGCCGTGCCATAGGCTCTGCACTGACTGTGTGGAGACTGCTTGGGATTCTCTCTCCTCCTCTCTCTGCCCCTCCTCAATACATGTGCATGTGCTCCAGCACGTGCACTCTCTCTCTCTCCCCCCTCTGTCAAATAAACATTTAAAAATTAATAATTTTGTTTAAAAAAGAGAATTTGATCAGAAGATATGATTTGATCTAGGAAGGAGTCAGATCTGTGTAATAATACATGATGTAAGATGCTACTGTGATTTATTTTACATGAAGAAAATGTCACTAAATTTTCTAAATGTAGACTTGGATTTACTATGAAATTAATAAAGCCTCACTTCCAAGTACCCCTTCTCCTGTGGTCTTGGAAGCAGCATAATACGTTCCCAAGAACATGGATTTGTCAAGTTTGCATAATATTTTAACCACAAGCAATTAAGACTCTATCTCTGTCCACCTGCATTCCCCACACATTCCCTCTTCTAAGGAGGCCATATTTTGGGCAGCTGGCACAAAGTGATGTGGAACTCAGGATACATTAAAAATGTAATATAAAATGTATAAAATATATAAAGTGTTATAAAATGGCTTTACAGTGATAATCCCCTAATTCATATAAGCTTCAACTCTGACCCTGATTTCTTCCTCTTCCCCTACCCTGTGAGGAAATCAGTGTACTAGACTTTAGAACATAAAGTATCAAACCATTTGAAAGATATTTGACAAAGTACTTTATCTCATTCTTTAATAACAGATGACATGTGTGGGTTATATTAGAGCATAAAAAGAATTTGTAGTTAACTGAGAAACTGATAAATGTGAATCATTAATTGATTTTGTCTCTATGTATAATTTTGATATTATGTTTGCCCTGGAGTTTTGCATTAATTTTTATTTTTAAAAATAGTGCATAAATATCTTGTTCATTTTGATCACTGAGTTTTTTGATACAACTTTCAATTTTGTACCTCATGTGCCCACAGTTTGTCCCTCTGTGGCCACTGATCTCAAGACTCAGCCCTGCCATATTCAAAATATTTAATAATTTGAATATAGGTATATAAAACATATTAATTGATTTCTATATTACACACAAAGCTCGGCAGGACAAGATGCTTTCAGAGCATCCTAAAGGCTGACCACAAGTCGAAAGACAAAATTAAGCAAGATGAAACCAAAGCCATTATTAAGTAATTACATTCAGAAAACCCATTTGCCAAATTAAAACTACATAAAACAAAACAGTCTATTAAGTTCATGTAAAAAAGGACCTGGGTCTACCTTGGCAGTAAGCTCACTGTGGATTAGAAGCATGACGTGTGCCTCTAGTAGGCTGCTCTCAGAACCGGTCCTCACTCTTCTCCACCTTGGCTCTGTAGTTCATGACCAGCATTTCCCAAGTTCCCCTGGACCCTGGCTTCTGGTTACGTTCAGCTGATGCGGGGCTCCGAGTGATAACCAGAAGCAGGAAGAGACGAGGAGCAAGTGCGTTTCTTTTCCCCTCATTCCTGTGTCACGTGGCTCTCACTCCCACAGACGGTCCATGCTAGGTCTTAGCTCTCAGCTTCCAGAGTGCGGACCGAGCTCCTGGGCTATGCTTCCGTGTCTGAGGCGTGGTAATGGCCTCCTGCTTTTGCCACCCCCTTGGTTGCCTCTGCAGCCCATTTGACTTTTCATCTATTCTAGCGTATGTGTAACTGATTCCTTCTAGAATAGTTCTTTGGATTTGGAAGTTGTAGAGTTTCAAACCCAAGTTAAAATAATAAAAGGATGCAGTTGAAGACATGGCAGAGTCCTTCAGTGTGCAGTTGGATTTTACACTTCAATATGCTTTTTCAAAATGGGCGTGGTACAGAGGAAAGAAGTTTGGACAGCTGGTGTTTGAGAAGTATCCTATGTTGAATTCTGAGTCCTAGCACCTAATTGCTGTGATCTTGCACAAGCCAATTCTTTCTCTGAGCCTGAATTTACTGACCCTTAACATGATGATGGCAGTAATATTACCCTATGTACTGAGGAGAGGCTCAGGTAAGGTATGTGATAGAACTTTATAAAGTACCAGGCAAGTGGAACTACTCATGTTATGTCATCCAAGAAACTGTTCACAGTTCCAGAGAGAAGGAATGAAAGCAATCTGCATACATGAAGGAATTTGTGGAGAAGTGATGATTTTTTTTTTTACAGTACTCTAAGAGAAAGAAGAGTGTCCCATGGATGGAAATTCCAGGGAAGCATTTCTTGGCTCAGCGTAAAGCAGAGCTTTTCAGTAAGTAGAGCTGTTCGATAATCTAAGAGGCTATCTTAGGCAGTAATGAGATCCTGATCTGTAATCATATCCTAGCAGAGCCTGGTGACTCATGATTGGGGGAAAAACAGTCATTCTTTATATAATAACAGTAACAACAGTAATTGCTAACATTTATTGAGGGCTTATTGAGTGCCAAGTTCTGTTCTAACATGTTTAACATGCATTATTCATTTAATTATTACAAAAACTAAATGGATGCAATTGAACTACTTTACAGACAAATAAACTGAGGCACAGACATAATAATTTTCTCAATATTACACAACCAACAAGTGGAATATCTACAGACTACGGTTCTAGGAACATAGGTGATATTTCATGTATTTTGGCTCAATACATTTTCCGTAATTGTATAATGTGAATGCTTTTTATTATTACTGTAGAGTCTGCCTCAGTATGTTGCTAGTAATATTTTTATTACAAAAATAATAGTTTATTATAAATAATATTAAAAATGCAAAAAGAGAAATCTTCAGTAATTGCAAAATCCAGATATCCAAACTATTGCAGCATGCATTTTCAGCTATTTCTCTGTGTACAGTTATAACATTTAAATAAATATATGTTTAGAAATACATTTTAAGAAATGGTTTTATGTTTTATAAAATATAAGATGTTTTATTTAGCCATTTGATTGAAAGGAATTTATATTGCTTCAGCCTCTATTTCCAAAGGATGAAACCAATAGCAATATGATTTTCTGCATTGGCTCCAAATGACCCTCACTCACAGTGAAATCTTTATTTAAATGCCCTAAAGTGTCAGCCTTTTCTAACCCCTGGCTTCTCAACTCTGGCCATAGTTCTTCTCTATGTTTCTTCAGATCGCTGTGTTTTTGTTGGACTCCTTGTCCCTTGATATTGGTGTGGTTAATATCTGTCTTCCCCTAATGGGGGAACTGTCTCTCTTGTTCTCCCCCATCTCCAGAGCCTCAGACAGCAGCTTGCCATAATGCATGCAATAATATCTGAGTTATATATCTATGTGTATATATTATGAGCAGCACATGCACTACCACTGATACAGTTCAAAGAATGGCTGGTAAGAGGAAGGAAACAGATGTCTTGCTTTCTGCCCCTTCACTGTGGTCTCAGTCTATGTCAAATAGACTGGGTGTGTTTCACAGACCTCCTGAATCAGAGTCTCTATGAATATTTGCTAAAAACTTAAATTTCCAAGCTTTACTTCAGACACACTAAATCAGATTATCTGTAGATAGACCCAGGTACAGTTTCACTATGTTCTCAAATATACTGGGAATTGCAATTGCCAACCAAGTGACTCTGAAAATACACTAAATGCTGAGAACCACCGTTCTTGCCCCTTCAGTCAGTGAAGAGGTCCAGGAACTCCTTTAGGAAACTGGGAATTATACCTAGGCACCTGACCCTCACCGCTCATAGCCTGGGGATTCAGTGGAGGGACGAGAGGCAGAAGGATTTTTCCCTTGAACTAACCCCAGAAGCACTCTGATGTCCCTACAAATAATTCTCAAAGAGCAAGGTCCATGTCTTTTACCACTTAGAAAAATTTATTTAGTGCATTCTTCTTGATTATGTGACACTTCTTTGGAAATAAAACTGATGACATCTGATGGAAGCATTTAGCTCTGATATTCTTACTGGAATGCAAGAGCTGAATCTACAGAGAATCAAGGCCTGAGCTTTTTTTTTTTTTAATTATTCAATTAAAAATGTTAAGTTTATTTTGAGAGAGAGAGAGAAAGAGAGAGAGGGAGGGAGGGAGGGAGAGAGGCGGTGAGAGGGGGAAGGGCAGAGAGAGTGAGGGAGAGAATCTCAAGCAGGCTCCATGCTGTCAGTGCAGAGCAGGATGTGGTGCTCAATCTCACAAACTGAGATCGTGACTTGAGCTGAGATCAAGAGGCAAACACTTAACCAACTGAGCCACCCCGGCACCCCATGACCTGAGCTTTGATATAGAATCCAGCTAAGTGGGCTGCACAGTAAAGGCACATTAGTTTTCCTTTGGCCATGGCCTTAGCTCAGCTGGTCAGCAGAGGATATGCACCAAGTCTACGGGACAGGAGAGCCTTAAGGGAAGTCAAAGTCTGTGCTCTCAGTTTGGTGTAAAAAAAATGTATCAACAACACTGACAGTTGTTGATGGATATCACAGTTTTAATAATAGCTTTAATGGTGAACTGTATCAAACCCTAGGAAATCAGAGAAAGTTCTCATTCTTGGATAGAAGCCAATTGCAGATACATGTCAGAGCAGATACAGTTCTCCAAACAAAAGAGACTAAGTCTCTCAGATCAGTCTTAGTCTGCTTACCTTTGTTCTGGGCACAGCTGGGGAGATGTAGAAGAAGATCTAGAAACTTCCCTCACAGAGCAATAGTTGGGGAGAGAAGATATTCATATTCGGTACAATAATACCCAAGGCAGTTAAGGGTTACACCATAGGATCTGGAACCTTAGTGTGCATCAGCATACCTGATGGCTTGCTACAGTAAAGATTTCTGGGTTCTACCCTCAGAGTTTCTGATTCACTAAATCTAAGGTGGGGTTCAAGATGTTGTATTTCTATAAATTTCTAACAGGTTTCCAGGGATTTCTGAGGCTGCTGATCCTGGATCACACTTTGATAACCACCAGACTTCATTATGTGGGTCATTTGGGTAACGCTCTTTTTATTCAAGAAAGGATTAATAAAAAATCACGGATGGCTTCCAAAGTGAGAAAGGTGCTCCTGCTTCATTGAGTACTTGGCTTAACTGAGTGTCATGTATAAAAGGGAGACATGGGCTTTGATGAGCAGCTTGACACCACATTTGCTTAGATCATTTCTTCTCATGGATAAATAGTCTCTATTTTCTCACCTCTCCTTTTTAAGGCTGGGACATCAGATCCTTGTTCATCACTCTGCAACATCCATTTGCCTCTCCCTCTAGTTTGTCTTGTCTCTCCAAAGGTGGGTGAGCACAACCAGCAGGTGCCCAGATGAGGCCTAAGCAATGTATACCACAGGGAGCTCTTACCACTGCATTTCTATTAAAATGGCCTATGGCCATTTTCAAGGATCATGTTATATTATTCACTCATATTGAGTTTATATCAAGCAAAGCCTTTTCTTCTTGAAAATATGTCAGGGCATATTATTATATGTTAAGTTCTAGAATTCAAAAATGATAATTTATTTGATCACATCATATATAACAGAAACCACACAAATACACACAAACAAGTGCCTATAAAAACTGGTGAGATCACAATATGATCTGTAGCCTAATTAGCAGTATGATACTGATGTAAATTTCCTGCTTTTTGATATTGTACTATAGAAGATGTTACAATTTGGGGATAAGGGGGGAGAGGTGCACAGGACGTCTCTGTTGCCTTTTTTGCAACCTCCATGAGTTTAGAAACATTTTTTAAATAAAAAGTCTTAACAAACTCATTAGTTTACACTAGGAAAGACCATCCATCAATGCTTTGGGTTAATTTCTTTGGACATATATTCAATTTAAAAAAATGTACCCTTCATCGTACAAACAGGATAAATTCTGGCTTCAACACCTGGTAGTTCTGTGATCTCTGGCAAGTTTAATTAGTCCCTCTTGAAACTAATTTCCTCATTTTTACAATAATACCACTTAGGTTAGTTATTTTAAGGATTAAGTGAATTAATTTGTGCTTAGAACAGTACCTGACACATAGCAAGCACCCTAGAAGTACTGGCAGTGGTGACGGTGATGTTAATGATGGTAAGATGATGCATGTGTGCTCTTACTGATCTCTAGACAGCCCTTCGCTTCTGATTACCTCCCACTCTGCCACCCACACCCTGTGCTCAGCTAGGGTGGCATGTGTAGGAGGTCTAGTCAGGAAAGGGTTGAACATGAGGACACAGGTACTTGAAGGGACTGCAGGAAATGAAGATCAGGGAAAGGTACCACTAGTTCTTAGGTTTGCCACCAACATTCACAGAATCACAACGTTCAAACAACCACCGGAAATTGCCATTGATGTTGATAATGGCCTCAAGCAGGATAGGAGGTAATTTTAAAGAAAATGCCCAAAGTCCCTGAAAACCCTCAACTATACTGTAGCTCACACATTGAATTACTACTGGCAAAGGAACAGTAATATGGTTTTGTGTCTCTTTTGCCTTCAAGTTTTGTCTAAGTGCCTCTCATTGACAGAATCTTTCCCAAAATGTAACAAGCAAGGGATTCAAGGAAATGTTGCTCCCAGCCTTCTCACCAAAGAGAACAGAAGAAGTGTTACAACTTGACAAGAGACAAAAGACATTATGTTTTGTGTGACTACTTCAGTTATCCTGCCAGCCCCTTCTCTAAACCTTCCTTATACCCGTTTTTTGAACTTCTTAAATAAAATCTTACATTGTAGCCATTTATTAATGTGGATTATCTCTTACTAGACATAAGATTCTAGAAGTTTAAAACGGCATCCCCCACCTAAGAGTTCCTCACTACATATTCATTAAACAAGTGAGTCTATTAATCTGTCCATTTGTATTTTTTAGCTCTTTACTGTTTGACATTAACAGCAATTTACAATGGGGCAAACTCTAAACTCTGAAGCCCAGAGAGAAAAAGAAGAATCATTCATACAAAGAAACACTGTGTCATCTAACATCTTCCATAGCCAAAACATGGAACAAGCCTAACTGCCCATCACCTGATGAGTGGATTAAGAAGATGTGGTATATATACACGATGGAGTACTACGTGGCAATGAGAGGGAATGACATATGACCATGTGTAGGAAAGTGGATGGACCTCGAGGGTGTCATGCTAAGCGAAATAAGTCAGGCAGAGAAGGACAGATACCATATG